>NC_080038.1:122057027-122358774 GCF_030020395.1 Manis pentadactyla
TTTTGCCTTAGGAGTGCTTCCATGTAGAGCATTCCCTTTAAAATATCCTGTAGAGGTGGTTTGCGGGAGGCAAATTCCCTCAACTTTTGCTTGTCTGGGAATTGTTTAATCCCTCCTTCATATTTTTTTTTGGTATCATTAATCTACAATTACATGAAGGACATTATGTTTACTAGGCTCCCCCCTTCACCAAGTCCCCCCCCACATCCCCGTTCACAGTCACTGTCCATCAACATAGTAAGATGCTGCAAAGTCACTACTTGTCACCAAGTTCACAGTCACTGTCCTTCAATATAGTAAGATGCTGTAAAATCACTACTTGTCTTCTCTGTGTTACACAGCCCTCCCCGTGCCCCCCCAACACTATACATGCTAATCGTAATGCCCCCTTTCTTTTCTTCCCACCCTTATCCATCCCTTCCCACCCGTCCTCCCCAGTCCCTTTCCCTTTGGTAACTATTAGTCCATTCTTGGGTTCTGTGCTTCTGCTGCTGTTTTGTTCCTTCAGTTTTCTTTTGTTCTTATACTCCACAGATGAGTGAAATCATTTGGTACTTGTCTTTCTCCGCCTGGTTTATTTCACTGAGCATAATACCCTCTACCTCCATCCATGTTGTTGCGAATGGTAGGATTTGTTTTTTTCTTATACCTGAGTAATATTCCATTGTGCATATGTACCACATCTTCTTTATCCATTCATCTACTGATGGACATTTAGGTTGCTTCCATATCTTGGCTATTGTAAATAGTGCTGTGATAAACATAGGGGTGAATCTGTGTTTTTCAAACTGGAGTGCTGCATTCTTAGGGTAAATTCCTAGAAGTGGAATTCCTGGGTCAAATAGTATTTCTATTTTGAGCATTTTGAGGAACCTCTATACTGCTTTCCACAATGGTTGAACTAATTTACATTTCCACCAACAGTGTGAGAGGGTTCCCCTTTCTCCACAACCTCGCCAACATTTGTTGTTGTTTGTCTTTTGGATGGTAGCCATCCTTACTGGTGTGAGATGATATCTCATTGTGGTTTTAATTTGCATTTCTCTGATGACAAGAGATGTGGAGCATCTTTTCATGTGTCTGTTGGCCATCTGAGTTTCTTCTTTAGAGAACTGTCTATTCAGCTCCTCTGCCCATTTTTTAATTGGATTATTTGTTTTTTTTTGTTGAGGTGTGTGAACTCTTTATATATTTTGGATGTCAACCCTTTATCGGATCTGTCATTTTTGAATATATTCTCCCATTCTTTAGGATACCTTTTTGTTCTATTGATGGTGTCCTTTGCTGTACAGAAGCTTTTCAGCTTGATATAGTCCCACTTGTTCATTTTTGCATTTGTTACCCTTGCCTGGGGAGATATGTTCAAGAAGAGGTCACTCATGTTTATGTCTAAGAGATTTTTGCCTATGTTTTTTTCTAAGAGTTTTATGGTTTCATGACTTACATTCAAGTCTTTGATCTATTTCGAATTTACTTTTGTGGATGGGGTTAGACAGTGATCCAGTTTCATTCTCCTACATGTAGCTGTCCAGTTTTTCCAGCACCATCTGTTGAAGAGACTGTCATTTCCCCATTGTATGTCCATGGCTCCTTTATCAAATATTAATTGGCCATATATGTTTGGGTTAATGTCTGGAGTCTCTATTCTGTTCCACTGGTCTTGTGCCAGTTACCAAATTGTCTTGATTACTGTGGCTTTGTAGTAGAGCTTGAAGTTGGGGAGTGAGATCTCCCCCAACTTTATTCTTCCTTCTCAGGACTGCTTTAGCTATTCGGGGTCTTTGGTGTTTCCATATGAATTTTTGAACTATTTGTTCCAATTCATTGAAGAATGCTGTTTTTAACGTGATAGGGATTGCATCGAATCTGTATATTGCTTTGGGCAGGATGGCCATTTTGACGATATTAATTCTTCCTAGCTAGGAGCATGGGATGAGTTTCCATTTGTTGGTGACCTCTTTAATTTCTCTTAAGAGTGTCTTATAGTTTTCAGGGTATAGGTCTTTCACTTCCTTGGTTAGGTTTATTCCTAGGTATTTTATTCTTTTTGATGCTATTGTGAATGGAATTGTCTTCCTGATTTCTCTTTTCTTATTAGTTTATTGTTACTGTATAGGAAAGCCACAGATTTCTGTGTGTTAATTTTGTATCCTGCAACTTTGCTGAATTCCAATAATAGCTCTAGTAGTTTCCGAGTGGAGTCTTTAGGGTTTTTTATGTACAATATCATGTCATCTGCAAATAGTGACAGTTTAACTTCTTCTTTACCAATCTGGATTCCTTGTATTTCTTTGCTTTGTCTAATTCCCGTGGCTAGGACCTCCAGTACTATGTTGAATAACAGTGGGGAGAGTGGGCATCCCTGTCTTGTTCCCAATCTCAGAGGAAAAGCTTTCAGCTTCTCGCTGTTCAGTATGATGTTGGCTGTGGGTTTATCATATATGGCCTTTATTATGTTGAGGTACTTGCCCTCTATGCCCATTTTGTTGAGAGTTTTTATCATGAATGGATGTTGAACTTTGTCAAATGCTTTTTCAGCATCTATGGAGATGATCATGTGGTTTTTGTCTTTCTTTTTGTTGATATGGTGGATGATGTTGATGGATTTTCGAATGTTGTACCATCCTTGCATCCCTGGGATGAATCCCACTTGGTCATGGTGTACGATCCTTTTGATGTATTTTTGAATTCGGTTTGCTAATATTTTGTTGAGTATTTTTGCATCTACGTTCATCAGGGATGTTGGTCTGTAATTTTCTTTTTTGGTGGGGTCTTTGCCTGGTTTTGGTATTAGGGTGATGTTGGCTTCATAGAATGAGTTTGGGAGTATTCCCTCCTCTTCTATTTTTTGGAAAAATTTAAGGAGAATGGGTATTATGTCTTCTCTGTATGTCTGATAAAATTCCAAGGTAAATCCATCTGGCCTGGGGGTTTTGTTCTTTGGTAGTTTTTTGATTACCGCTTCAATTTCGTTGCTGGTAATTGGTCTGTTTAGATTTTCTGTTTCTTTCTGGGTCAGTCTTGGAAGGTTGTATTTTTCTAGGAAGTTGTCCATTTCTCCTACATTTCCTAGCTTGTTAGCATATAAGTTTTCATAGTACTCTCTAATAATTCTTTGTATTTCTGTGGGGTCTGTCATGATTTTACCTTTCTCATTTCTGATTCTGTTGATTTGTGTTGACTCTCTTTTCCTCTTATTAAGTCTGGCTAGAGGCTTATCTATTTTGTTTATTTTCTCAAAGAGCCAGCTCTTGGCTTCATTGATTTTTGCTATTGTTTTATTCTTCTCAATTTTGTTTATTTCTTCTCTGATCTTTATTATGTCCCTCCTTCTGCTGACCTTAGGCCTCATTTGTTCTTCTTTTTCCAATTTCGATAATTGTGATATTAGACCATTCATTTGGGTTTGTTCTTCCTTCTTTAAATATGCCTGGATTGCTATATACTTTCCTCTTAAAACTGCTTTTGCTGTGTCCCACAGTAGTTGGGGCTTTGTGTTGTTGTTGTCGTTTGTTTCCATATATTGCTGGATCTCCATTTTGATTTAGTCATTGATCCATTGATTATTTAGGAGCGTGTTGTTAAGCCTCCATGTGTTTGTGAGCCTTTTTGCTTTCTTTGTACAGTTTATTTCTAGTTTTATGCCTTTGTGGTCTGAAAAGTTGTTTGGTAGGATTTCAATCTTTTTGAATTTACTGAGGCTCTTTTTGTGGCCTAGTATGTGGTCTATTCTGGAGAATGTTCCATGTGCCCTTGAGAAGAATGTGTATCCTGTTGCTTTTGGATGTAGAGTTCTGTAGATGTCTATTAGGTCCATCTGTTCTAGTGTGTTTTTCAGTGCCTCTGTGTCCTTACTTATTTTCTGTCTGGTGGATCTGTCCTTTGGTGTGAGTGGTGTTTGAAGTCTCCTAGAATGAATGCATTGCATTCTATTTCCTCCTTTAATTCTGTTAGTATTTGTTTCACATATGTTGGTGCTCCTGTATTGGGTGCATATATATTTATAATGGTTATATCCTCTTGTTGGACTGACCCCTTTATCATTATGTAATGTCCTTCTTTATCTCTTGTTACTTTCTTTGTTTTGAAGTCTATTTTGTCTGATACTAGTACTGCAACACCTGCTTTTTTCTCTCTGTTGTTTGCATGAAATATGTTTTTCCATCCCTTGACTTTTAGTCTGTGCATGTATTTGGGTTTCAGGTGAGTCTCTTGTAAGCAGCATATGGATGGGTCTTGCTTTTTTATCCATTCTATTACTCTGTGTCTTTTGATTGGTGCATTCAGTCCATTTACATTTAGGGTGATTATTGAAAGGTATGTACTTATTGCCATTGCAGGCTTTAAGTTTGTGGTTACCAAAGGTTCAAGGTTAGCTTCTTTACTATCTTACTGTCTAATTTAACTTGCTTATTGAGCTATTATAAACACGGTCTGCTGATTCTTTTTTCTCTCCCTTCTTATTCCTCCTCCTCCCTTCTTCATATGTTGGGTGTTTTGTTCTGTACTCTTTTTAGGAGTGCTCCCAACTAGAGCAGTCCCTGTAAGATGCCCTGTAGAGGTGGTTTGTGGGAGGCAAATTCCCTCAACTTTTGCTTGTCTGGGAATTGTTTAATCCCTCCTTCATATTTAAATGATAATCGTGCTGGATACAGTAATCTTGGTTTGAGGCCCTTCTGTTTCATTGCATTAAGTATATCATGCCATTCTCTTCTGGCCTGTAGGGTTTCTGTTGAGAAGTCCGATGATAGCCTGATGGGTTTTCCTTTGTAGGTGACCTTTTTTTTTCTCTCTGGCTGCCTTTCATACTTTGTCCTTGTCTTTGATCTTTGCCACTTTAATTATTATGTGTCTTGGTGTTGCCCTCCTTGGGTCCCTTGTCATGGGAGTTCTGTGTACCTCTGTGGTCTGAGAGGCCATTTCCTCCCCTAGTTTGGGGAAATTTTCAGCAATTATTTCTTCAAAGACACTTTCTATCCCTTTTTCTCTCTCTTCTTCTTCTGGTACCCCTATAATCCGGATATTGTTCCATTTTGATTGGTCACTCAGCTCTCTTAAAATTCTTTCATTCCTGGAGATCCTTTTATCTCTCTCTGCATCAGCTTCTCTGCATTCCTGTTCTGTTTTCTAGTCCATTAATGGTCTCTTGCATCTTGTCCATTCTGTTTTGAAGTCATTCCAGAGCTTGTTTTATTTCTGTATTCTCCTTCCTTAGTTCTTGCATATTTCTCTGCAAGTCCATCAGCATGGTTATGACTTTTGTTTTGAATTCTTTTTCAGGAAGACTGGCTAAATCTATCTCCCCAGGTTCCTTCTCAGGGGAAGATGTAGCAGATGCCGAAGCTGTCTGGGTTAGTCTTGTCTGGATCAAATTTTTTTGCCTTTTCATGTTGATAGGTGCAATGGTGAGCTATTGACTTTCTGTCAGCTGGGAGAGCCAAGGCTTTCCACTTGCTCCTGGCCTTTCTTTACTGGGACAACTGCGACCCCTAGTGGCTTGTGTTGGGCAATTGCGTGTAGACTGGGTCTCTGTATCTTGCCCAGCCGGTATGGAGGAAGGTCCCTTGCTGTGGGCGTGGCCAGCCTCAGGCTGCTACTCTGCTATGGCGGAGCCCCGGAGAGGTAATGGACGGGGGACTGTTTGGCTGTTTACCTCCGTGAGGGGTCTCAGAGCTGTTGCCCAGGGGGTTAGTGCGCCCGGAGCTACCTGGAATTTCCAGCTGCTGGACTGTGACCCAGGTTGCTTCCGTCCAGCTGTGGCATCCTTGTCCCTTTAAGACCTTCCAAAAGCACTCGCTTTTCTTTGTCACAGGGGCGCCGGCTTCGGGACCCGCTCAAGGGTCTTGCTCTCCTGTTTGCCTAGTTTCCAGCACTCCACGCATGCACTGTGTTTGCGCTCTGGTGCGGATGGCTAGGGCTGAGTGTTTAGCAGTCTTGGGCTCCCTCTCCCTCCCTGCTCCGACTCCTCTCCTCCTGCCAGGAGCTGGGGTGAGGGGCGCTCAGGTCCCGCCAGGCCGGGGCTTGTATCTTACCCCTTTCACCAGGCTCTGGGTTCTCGCAGGTGTGGATGTAGTCTGGCTGTTGTCCTGTGTCTTCTGGTCTCTCTTTTAGGATTAGTTGTATTTGTTGTATTTTCAAAAATATATATGTTTTTGGGAGGAGATTCCCACTGTCCTACTCACGCCACCATCTTGGCTCTGCCCCCCTTCCTTCACATTTAAATGATAATCGTGCTGAATACAGTATTCTTGCTTCAAGGCCCTTCTGTTACATTGCATTAAATATATCATGCCATTCTCTCCTGGCCTGTAAGGTTTCTGTTGAGAAGTCTGGTGATAACTTGATGGATTTTCCTTTGTAGGTGACCTTTTTTCTCTCTCTGGCTGCCTTTAGTACTCTGTCCTTGTCCTTGATCTTTGCCATTTTAATTATTATGTGTCTTGGTGTTGTCCTCCTTGGTCCCTTGTGTTGGGTGTTCTGTGGGCTTCCATGGTCTGAGAGACTATTTCCTCCCCCAGTTTGGGGAAGTTTTCAGCAATTATTTCTTCAAAGACACTTTCTATCCCTTTTTCTCTCTTCTTCTTCTTCTGGTACTCCTATAATGCGAATATTGTTGCATTTGGATTGGTCACACAGTTCTCTTAGTATTCTTTCATTCCTGGAGATCCTTTTATCTCTCTCTGCCTCAGCTTCTCTGTGTTCCTGTTCTCTGATTTCTATTCCATTAATGGCCTCTTGCACCTCATCCAGTCTGCTCTTAATCCTTCCAGAGATTATTTTATTTCTGTAGTCTCCCTCCTAACTTGATCCTTTAGCTCTTCCATATTTCTCTGCAGGTCCAGCAGCATGGTTATGACATTTATTTTGAATTCTTTTTCAGGAAGATTGGTTAAATCTATCTCCCCACTCCTTCTCAGGGGTTGTCTGGGTGATTCTGGACTAGATCAGAGTCTTCTACATTTTCATGGCTATAGAGGTAGTCGTGGGCCGTTGATGCATGTGTTAGCTGGAAGAACAAAGTCCCTTCCTGCTTGCTAGTAGCGTTGCCCTCCTTGGAGCAGCTTCTGGTTTTATTTCCTGATCCACCACTGGTGGGGCAGCTGGCAGGGCATCCCAGAGCCTTGCAGGGACAGGCAGGTGCACCAGGTGTCCTCTACTGTGAGAATGGTGACCTTGGCACCCTGTCCCTGCTTCCTCTGTCTGTGTGCGCTGGCAGGGCCTCTGAGTCTGGCCCGGGTGGCTGCGGAGGAGTCTCTGGGTGGTTGCTGTGGGTGCGGCCACTCCCCTGCTATGGCAGGGCTGCACCAGAGGGGGAAGGGATGGGAGGCTGTTTATCGCCGTGAGGGGCTTCAGAGCTGTGCTGCCTCACAGGGGACTGGAGCACCTGAATTTCCCTGGGATTCCCAACTGCTGGGCTGTGTGTGCCGGGACGCTTCCATGCAGCTGTGAGGCCCCTGTCCCTTTAAGACTTTCAAAAAGCACTCACTTTTCTTTTGTCCCAGGGGCGCCAGCTGCAGGGATCCACTCACATATTTTACTGTTCCATTCCCCTAATATCCAGCACACCACTCAATGTGTGTCTGTGCTCCTGGTGCAGATGACTAGGGCTGGCTATTTAGCAGTCCTGGGCTTACACTCCCTCCGCACTCTGACTCCTTTCCTCCCACTGGTGGGCTGGAGTTGGGGGAGTGCTTGCGTCCCGCCGGGCCACAGCTTGTATCTTATCCCCTTCATGAGGCGCTGAGTTTTCACAGATGTAGATGTAGCCTGGCTGTTGTACTGTATCCTCTGGTCTCTCTTTTAGGCATAGTTGTATTTGTTGTATTTTCAAAAATAGATATGGTTTTGGGAGGAGATTTCCACTGCTCTACTCATGCCGCCATTTTGGCTCCTCCTTCAGATTTGTCAATTTTAATCTTTTAAAGGGGCAACTTTTGTTATTATTACTCCACTCTTGTATTATTATGTATTCTAGTTCATTAATTTTGGTTCCTATTTATGACGTTGAATGTTATCTGAGCCCTATGCTCTTACCCTTTTGTGCTCTGGCTAACTTTTAAAGGACCACCCTACCTTCACATACTCTAAGGGAAGACCTACCTATACTTTTCCACAATGCTTCAGTGAGATCCATCTTCAGTAAGATTATTCCTCATGACTCCCATAAGATTAACCTATTTCCCCTCATTTACTTGCCTCTAAAAAATCCCAGACCCTCTTCCTTTTCTTTTTAAGTGATACTCACCTAATTGCAATAACCTCATAAGATCATCTCTTAATTGTTCAGGATATTTTGTCTTTAACATCATTGTTATTTTCTTCTTTCTACAATCTTTAGACTATTTCTTTTTAACTTCATGAACTTAACTCTTTAAATTTCAACCATTCTTCTCTTTAATATAAATATTTAATGCTATTACTTTCCCACCAGGTCCTACTTTAGCTACATCCCACAATTTTTGATCTGTTATATATTCATTGTCATGAAGTTCAAAATATCTCCCAACTTCCATTATGATGTCCTTTTTGATCCAAGGATTATTTCAAAATTGTTTTCTTAATTTCCCACATATGGAGATTTTCTAGATACATTTTTATTACTGATATCTAATTTAATTGTATCAAAGTTGGAAAATACATTCTTTATTATTTCAATTATATGAAATGTGTTAAGAATATTGTTATTGCATAGTTCATGATCATATTTGATAAATGTTCCATGTGTACTTGAAAACAATTATATTCTTCAGTTTTTGATACAGTATTCTATATCTTTTCATTAGCTCAAATTTGGACATTGCACAATTTGAACAAAATAACATAATATTGGATAACTCCGAGAATAAAATAAATATCCATGAGCCCATACTGATACAAATAAATGATTGAATAAATATACAAATGGGGAGAAGGGATAAATCACCCATGTAAAAGATTTTGAAATGAATTATGTAGATACTCCCAACTCTGTGAGTGTGGGCTAGACTAATGGTGCAATTCCAAAGAATAGAGTATGGAAAATGGAAAATAGTAACTTGACAGTAGAAAAACCTAGAAGACACCACATTAACCAAGTGATCAGAGTTAGCATCACCAGTGATAAGTCATGTTGAAATCATATACCCACTGATATGATGCAATGAGATGGCTACTTCAGTCCTATGGTATTTCCAAAAACCCTTCACCCCAGAGAAATCATGAGATTTCAATCATGAGAAAAATATCACAGGAAACAAACCCACATTGAGGGACATTCTACAAAATACCTGACCATTCAAAAGTTGTAAGGTCATGAAATACAAAGAAAGACTGACAGATTATGACATATTAGAGGAGACTAGGAGACATGACAACTAGATGCAATGTGGTATTCTAGATTGGACACTGGAAAAGAAAAAGGACATTCATGGAAAAAGTGGTGAAATTTGAATAAATATTGCACACTAATTAACAGTAAATGCATTGGTTAATTTCTTAATTTTTACAAATATACTGTGGTTACTTAAGATGTTCATATTAGTGGAAGCTTGGTGAAGATGATATGGGAGCCCTGTACTTTGCAACTTTTCTATATTTTTAGTTATTCCAAAATTAAAATTTTATTAAAAACACATTTATTCACAGTGATGTTCAAATTTTAAAGAGTTTTTTCTGCCTATAATGTCAATTATTGAGAGAAGTATGCTGAAATCTATCACTAAGATTGTGGACTGAATTATCCTTCTTACTCGCAATGTGTGCTTCAATATTTTGAGGCTATGTTATTAGGAACATAAACATTTTAAATTATTATATCTCTTGGTATTTATGTGTATGAAGGCTCCCTTTTCATCTTTAATAATAATTTTTAACTTAAATTCTATATTATCTATTCATAATAGCTTCAATGCAATTTACCATTTTCCCTTCATTTTTGACATGGTAATTCCTTACAGTGTTGTCAATTTCCAGTGCTTTTGAGAAGTTTCATTAATAATGATTCCATATTTTTAGTTGTTTTCATGGAAGAATTAGTCTGAATAAACTGGCTCATCATTATCAGAAACCAGAATACCTAAAAGTGGATTGAAATCAACACTTACTCATATTCTAACTCTTAGGGGAAAACAAAGCTATCCCAGACAAAGCAAGGGTGCCAACGAGAATTTATCCACACTCTTTGAGAGCAAATACATCTGAACAAAGCTTTCCACATTAGGTATGACCAAGTTAGCCCTGAGAAAATGAAAAAAAAATGCCATGGAAAAAGAACCCAGGCTATAAAAATAATAAATCTTAAATAACAGAGGTATATTTCTGACAAGATTTTTGTGCCATAAAAGAACTAAATAAGAATATTAATTTAATGAAGCACAATTAAGGACAAATTAAATAACAAGAAAAGTTGAAAAGGGACATTGGAGAACTAAGGAAAGAAACTGAGAAAACAGCACCATAAAAGATCCATTAAATATATTCAAAATAACAAGGAACAGAATAGATATAACTGAAACTCAAATTAGTGGCATGAAGTAAAGGATTAAGATAATCACAGTAAACAGAAAATAAAGACAATGAGATTAAAGCAATTAGAAAATAACATATATGGAGGACAAAAATGATCCAATACAAAGATGTTTGTTGTTTTTGAAACAGAAACTCCCATTCAAGGAACAGAGAAAGATTTGTTAGTGCCAAGGCAATTCAATGGGGAAAGAATGGTCTTTTCAACAAATGGTGCTGGAACAACTAAACACATGCCAAAGAATAAATTTGGACCCGTACCTCACATCATATACAAAACCAAAGTTGAAATGGATCAAAGACCTAAATGTAATAGTCAAAGCTGTAAAACTCATTCAAGGTCCATTGGAGTAGGTAAAGATATCACAACAAAACACAAAATGCTTTTCTCACAAAAGAAAATATTGATAAATTGTACTTTGTTCAAATTAAGAACTTTTGTCCACCAAAAGAGAACATTAAGAAAAGGAAAAGAAAAGCCACTTGTAATACATATATACAACAATGGACTCATAGACAGACTATAGAAAATACTATAAATCAATAAGAAAAGGACAACCCAATTTTTAAAGTAGCACTTCACAAAAAAGGATAGCCAAATGACCATCAAACACTGTGAAAATGTTTTCAACATCATTAGTCATCAAGGAAATACAAATATTAATATAGCTGAAACTTAAAAGGCTGATGATAGCAAGCATTTGCAAGGATGTCACACATTGCTTATGGGTGTGTAAATTAGTGCAGTCACTTCAGAAAACTATTTGGCAATACCTCCTAAAGCTTAATACTAGCCTACTCTCTGAGCTAGTAATTCTATTCCTAGACACATACCCAAGATAATTGAGTACATATGTCCTTCAAAAAATGCACAAAAATATTAATAGCAGCCTTATTTATAATAGCCACAAACTAGAAACAAGTCAAATGTTCATCAGTGGTAGAATGAATAAACTGTGGCATATTCATACAATAGAATATGAGCTACATCAATAAAAAAGAACAATCTACTGCCACACACAAAACATGGTTCAATTTCACAAGCAAAATGTTAAACAAAAGAAGCCAGAAATAAGAGTGCTTTCAGTATGATTCCATTTATATGAAGTTCAAAAACAGGCAAAATTAATACATGGTAATGTGATGAAGAAAATGGCTACAAGTCTTAGTATAGCTTCTGCCATCAAGAGTTTTATTTCTCCACCCCTGGAATCTAGTATGGCCTTGTAACTTGCTTCGGTCAAAAGACTGCAGTGGGATGATATTGTACAAGTTCTGGGAAATTTGCTGTTGCCTTCTTGCTGCCCTGAGATACCCATGCAAAGAAGTACAGTCAAACCTCTTGGAAGATTTAATACCAGTTGAGAAACCCAGCTGATAGCCTGCACCAACCAACAGACATATATATGAGACCATCTTAGACCATCCAGCAACAGACAGGCTGCCCAATGACTGTGACCATGGGTGAGACCAGCAGAATTGCCCAGCTGAACTCAGCCTAAATTTCTGACTTACAGAATTATGAGCAAATAAAATGGTTATTTTAAGCCACCAAGTTTTGGAGTGGTTTGTAATAGATAACTGATACAGTGATACAAGTCAGAATACTGGTTACCTCTGAGGGATGGATATTGATTGAAAAGGAGCATGTGAGAGCCTTCTACGGTGCTAGATATATTTTATACCTTGGTCTGAGTGGCAGTTATTCAGGTGTATATTTATACACTACCTGGGTGTATATTTATGTAAAAGTCCATCAAGCTGTACACATAAGATTGGGGCACATTTTATATGTATGCTCCCATAATTTGTTTTTAAGGCAAGGGCCAGTTTGGTTTGGTTCTGAGTGTGGTAGGCAGAATAATGCCCCACAAAGATGTCCTAATTCTTGGATCCTGTGAATATGGTAGGTTACCTGGAAAGGGGCAATTAATGCTGATGAAATTAAGGTTGCTAATAAGCAGACAGGGAGATTAGCATGGATTATACAGGTGGGCCCAATGTCCTTAAAAGTGGAAGCAGGAAGGAGAAGAGTAGAATCAGAGGGAGATATGATTACAGAAGAAAGATCAGAAAAATGCAACATCTCTAGCTCTGAAGATGCAAGAAGGAAACCACAAGCTGAGGAATGCAGGTGGCCTCTAGAAGCTGGGAAAGGCAAGGAAATGGATCCTCCTTTAGTGTCTTCAGAAGGAGTGAGCCCTGCCAATACTTTGATTTTGGCCCAGGGAGATCCATTTCAAACTTATAATAAATTTGTGTCATTTTAAGCCACTAAGTTTGTGGTAATTTGTCACAGCAGCAACAGAAAATGAAGAAACTGACCTGGATCTCATTACCTCTCTTAGTGAATAGCAATTTCATTTCTTCACACCTAATTTCTTCCTCAGGTAGTAAGGCATCCCTCGAAGAGACAGGGCAAGAACAGTTCTTTCGTGCATACTCAGAAAATCAAGACCACCATCAAGGGCTTGCTTCATGGGTATACAACCTGTGCAGTTGCACAGAACCTTATGCTTAGAAGGGCCCCACCCTTGCTCTCACCTGAGGGTTTCAGCCCTGGGCAGGTTCACTATGAATTCAATAAGACAAAGAAATGACAATGGAACGTTTTTGGGGTAAAAGTGTTTATACTTGGCTTTATTCTCACGGTAGTAGGTCAAGCATTAGAATCATCTCTGATCCAGCAGTTTGCAGCTCTATAATTCTCCTGCATCTCTGCCTCCACCCAGAGCACCGGGTGGAGCTCTTCATATAGTGACTCAGTCAATAACAGATTATTGCCAATAGGTGTGGGAGCTGTAGCCTAGCAGTAAGCCAATTACATCATCAAGTAGTTTAGTGTCAGGTGAGGATCCTGGCCATAGGAACTTGCATTGTCCCCAAACTTGGTTTAATGCTTTGCATTGCTGTTTTGAAATCTTAATAATATTTGAACAAGAGGCCTGGCATTTTCATTTTGCCCTGGGTGCTGCAAATAATAGCCATTCCTGCCACCAACCCCTTCATTCCTCTTTACTTAGCACCAGTGCCAGCCCACCAGACCAGCCTCTCTTTATATTATTGGTAACTTTATTTCATATATTATTGGTAACTTTATTTCATAGGCCCTATTATCCTTTACTGGCATTAGGCCTTGGAAAGGGCCACTATCTCTACATTGACAGATCCCCCAACTCCAAATCTCATGACAAACGGGTGTACATATAAATCTCTTCCCTCTCTGGATTGCTCATGATGATTGGCCAAACCTTGTTCCTGACAGACTTTTGTACATCTATATTGTGAATATGTGAGTAACTGACATGGCCTCCCAAAGACCTGCCCCAGGATGCCTTTCTGACTGCCTGGGTGGAGAATAATTGACAGCTCCTTTCTTTGAAGAAAAAAATATATAATTATCTTGGTGTCTTACCAATGGGTTTCAGCCCCAGGCAAGTTCACTATAGATTCAATGTGACCAAAGAAATTGACAGCAAAACGTTCTTTGGGGTGAAAGGGTTTATTACCCGGCTTGTTCTCTCAGCAGTAGATCGAGCACTAGCATCTCCACCTCTGCCCAGAGCACTGGGCCGAGCTCTCTATATTGCACAATAATAGCTTATTGCCTACAGGTGTGGAAGTGGCAGCCTAGCAACAGGCCAGTTACATCACCAGGTGGTTTAAGTTCAGTGAGGATCCTGGCCATACGAACCCCAACTTCCCAACAGAATATTGAACACAAAGAGGAGGGCTCACTTGGTTTTTTATCTTTTATTTTAAGAAGTAATCATAAAAGTCCATATGATGGCTGTCACTCCCCAAACAAATAGCTTTGGAACCCAACTTTCTGCAGGCCTCTCCAGCCCGTGGATACTAGAGGTTCTGTTAAATGTAATCACTAAATTGTACAGGTTCTTCCAATCATTGCACCCAAAACCCCAGCCTCTCCAGTTCAGGGTCCTGCAGAGTGTTTCTGGGTGTTCCTGGGGAGTAGAGCACAAGCAACTCTAACCAGCTGTCTAATTGGCTACCATGTGGTTTATGCCTTTTCTGCTGTTTCCACTTCCCCTGCCCACTCTCTTTGCTAGGCATCATGGCATCAGCCAGGCACTGCTCTTCCCCTCTAGGCATCTCCTACCATCTCCTGCCAGGCTCCTTGCGTTAGTTAGTTTTTGTCTCTCTGAAACTGGGCACTGGAATCTAGGGATGTCAAATTTGCATGATGCTCTGCTGACAGGTGAGGAAAAAGCCTGCTTCTGCTGAAAGGAGGAAGAGTGGGTAGTACAAGTGAACTAAAGCCCAACCATTCATTTTTTTTTAATAAGTGTCTTGCCAGTGGGTTTCAGCCCCGGGCAAGTTCGCTATGGATTCAGTGTGACCAAAGAAAATTGACAGCAGAATGCTCTTTGGGGTGAAAGGGTTATACCCAACTTCATTTCCAGGTGGTAGATCAGTCACTAGAATCCCATTCACTCAGAGTGAGTCTGTATGCAGTAGGCCAGTCTCTGCCTCTGGGCTCCTCCATCGGCACAGCTGTCCTCCAGGCCTCTCTACACAGTCATCCCACACAGCCGTCCTCCGGGCCTCTGTCCTCAGCACTGCCACCACTCCAGCCTCTGCTCTGCTCTCCTGCAGCCTTGCAGCCCTGCCACCGTGTCACGCCCAGAGCACTGGGCAGAGCCCTTTATATAGAGTCAATAGCCATGTATTGCCCACAGGTGTGCAGTGAGCTAGTCAACCACGGCCAGGTAAGAATCCTGGCCATAGGAACTGTCATTTTATCTACAATAAGGTATTATTGATATACACTATTATGAAGGTTTCACATGAAAAACAATGTGGTTACTACATTCACCCATATTATCGAGTCCCTCTGTGGGGATGTTGGGGTTCCTATGGCCAGGATCCTCACTGAACTTAAACCACCTGATGATGTAACTGGCCTGCTGCTAGGCTACCGCTTCCACACCTTTAGGAAATAAGCTATTATTACGCTATATAGAGAGCTCGGCCCAGTGCTCTGGGCCGAGGTAGAGATGCTAATGCTCAACCTACTGCCAGGAGAACAAGCCGGGTAATAAACCCTTTCACCCCAAAGAACGTTTTGCTGTCAATTTCTTTGGTCACATTGAATCCATAACGAACTTGTCCAGGGCTGAAACCCATTGGCAAGAACCCCTCCCATACCCTGTTGAAGTCATTGTCCATCAGTGTAGTAAGATGCCACAGAGTCCCTATTTGCCTTCTCTGTGCTACACTGTCTTCCCCGTGACCCCCCCTACACCATGTGTACTAATCATAATAACGCTCAATCCCCTTCTTCCTCCCTCCCCACCCACCCTCCCCCACCCTTCTCCTTTGGTAACCACTAGTCCCTTCCTGGAGTCTGTAAATCTGCTGCTGTTTTGTTCCTGCAGTTTTGCTTCATTGTTATACTCCACAAATGAGGAAAATCACTTGGTATTTGTCTTTCTCAACCTGGTTTATTTCACTGAGCATAATATCCCCCAGCTCCATCCATGTTGTTGCAAATGGTAGGATTTGTTTCTTTCTTATTAAAGCCCAACCATTCTTACTGGGAGCACGCAGATATCGCTCTCACCATAAGCTACTAAAGGGGAGCAGAATTTACAGCCCCAAAATATGCCTCTTTTGGAGTAAGGATTATTTTTGGCCTTTTTTTTTTTTGAGAAGCAGCAGACACAGGAGAAGCTCTGAAAACTGAATGGAAGTTACCCTTTTGTAAAGGAAATTAACATTCTTAAGGAAATCGTCATTAAGGGTGTCTCCTTCCCTGTACCAGGAAAAGGGGGTGACTCAATCTCTAGGAGCTCTCTTTTCAAAGGAGAAGGTGAGCACAAAGCTGCAGAACAGCCTTACCCTTGTTTACTGTGCTTTTCCCAATAGCGTCCCATAACTGGCTCCTTCCAACCCCAACATCTCTTGGCTTTAGCTGGACATGGTATGTAACATGGGGGCTTTGTTCTCCTGGGTCTCTCATGGACATACGAGGTATACATGTTATTAAACTTCTGTTTTTCTCCTGTTAATCTGTCTTTTATTACAGGGGTTGGGGGAGGGTGTCTCAGCCAATAGCCTGAAAGGATAGAGGGAAAATTATTTTTTCCACTACTCAGTCTCACATATAAATGAACAGAGAGACAAATTTGAGTGATTCTTTTTTCCTGACACAGCAGTTCCTGACCTTTTTGTGTGCCATTAACCATTTTGGCAGACTGGTGAACTCTATGGATCCTTTCTCAAAATAATTGTTGAAAAACAAAATTCAACCAAGTAAATCTGAAGGTCTAATTGGCCTTATTTAATTGTTTGTGAATAAGGTAACATCCCATTCAGTAAGTGGAGAGATGCTCTGTGCAACTGTACAAAAGGGAAGGTTTTAATAGGAAAGAGGGTGGGGCAAATTTATTATTAGCAAAAGAAATTATTGTTTTAGGCAAGGTCACCCTCAGGAGGAAGAGCAGGGTTCTTATTACAAGACTGACTCATCTTCTGGGGGATAAGAGAGGGCTCATGTGACAGATTACCTTATTAGTGTTGACCAGAAAATTCCTGGTTGATTGTCAAGACTACATTTCTGGGTGAGGTTGAAACTGCAATTAGGTTAGATAATAAGCCCCAGTTTAGTGACTTGGCCTACCATAACTGACTCCATTTCAGAACTGGGTTTCTTTTTAACCGTTCTTAAATGCATAAAATAAAACACATTGGATTACAAAGGAAACCAATTACACTGAAATTCAGTTATCAAATTATTTTTCACACAAATTGTATATGGTAATATATCTGCTTTTTGTTAACACATTAAATAAATGATATAGCAGCAAGTCTAACACAAAGTAGTACCTAAGTAAATAGAATTTTGAGACATCTGAAAAAATTGCAATGTGATATAAAAATATCTGTAATTTCTATCCATGACAAAAATCAGATACTTCTGCTACCATTGTGGTTTGTTACCTATGTTTATAATTGGAGGGAAATGCTAAATTTCAAAGATGTAATTGTTTTCCCTTCCAAGTTCACAGATTCCG
Source organism: Manis pentadactyla (assembly GCF_030020395.1). NCBI lineage: Eukaryota > Metazoa > Chordata > Mammalia > Pholidota > Manidae > Manis > Manis pentadactyla. Next base: position 122,074,568 of record NC_080038.1, read on the forward strand.
GGAATTTTATTCATGAGCCCTAGGTTAAGAATCACTGCCTTAGAATGAGTTCTCTTTAAGGAGTCCTTACAGATCCTTCCGTTAAAAGACTTAAAGCTGCCCATCCCTGCGGTTCATTGCAAAAACCCAGGCAAATCCAAATCCCAGCCAGGACTCAAGCTGGGAACCCTACTACAGTGAGATAAAATGTTTTTAAAAATAGATGGATCTAGGCTCCTGCCAGTCGCTGCTAGCTGGGTGAGGAGTCCTGGCCTTGTATCCCTGCGTCTTCCTTCCATCCCGAATGCCCTCCACTCACCCTCCCCCTGTATTATGCGCTGTCCTCTCAAACGTGGAACACGCTCCTCTGAAGGCATCGCCCGCGCGCCTGGTGCAGCTGAGGGCATGCGGCCCATCGGGTGGGGCCTAGACGCCCTGGCTCTGCCCCCCACTTGCGTCACAGAGGCCCTGAGCCTGGCCCCTCTCTTTCCTGGACTCCCCTGGTGGAGGCGGGCCTGCACGTGACTTCTGCCTCCCGCCCGCGCCTTGCCTGACACTCTCCCCAGCCCCTCTTTGCTCCCTTGGCTGCAGGCACGCGCCTCTCAGGGGTGGGGCCGGGATCCCAGCTCTGCTACCCTCAGCCCGCCTGCCCTCAGCTGTCGCTTGGGACCATGGCTTCGAGGTGGTTTGGCACCAGCTCTTTCATTCTCATGTGCCAACAAAAACAACTGGTATGTCTGAACATGAACAGAGACAAAAGGAAAATACTCATTCTTTAGTATGTCTGGCCATGTTGGTTTTGAGAGTTTGCTTGATCGGCTGGTGAACAGATCCATTCAGCAAGGCTTCTGTTTTAATATTCTCTGCGTGGGGGAGACTGGAATTGGAAAATCTACAGTGATTGACACATTGTTTAATACTAATCTTGAAGACAAGGAATCCTCACATTCTAACCTATATGTTAGACTTAAAGCTCAGACATATGAACTCCAGGAAGTTATGTTCAGTTGAAACTGACCATTGTGAATACAGTGGGATTTAGTGACCAAATAAAGACGACAGCTACCAACCAATAGGTGACTACATAAATGCTGAGTTTGAGGCCTTTCTCCGAGAGGAACTGAAGATTAAGCGCACTCTCTTTAACTACCACAGGCCACTCTCTGAAGACACTGGATCTCTTAACCATGAAGAGCCTTGACAGCAAGGTGAACATTATACCCGTGATTGCCAAAAAAGATACAATTTCTAAAACTGAATTACAGAGGTTTCAGATAAAGCTCGTGAGTGAATTGGTCAGCAATGGAGTCCAGATATACCAGTTCCCAACAGATGCTGAAACTTGCTAAAATCAATGCCACAATGAATGGGCATTGCCATTTGCTGTAGTAGGAAGTATAGATGAGGTCAAAGTTGGAAGTAGGATGGTCACAGCTCGTCAGGACCGCTGGGGCATTGTACAAGTGGAGAACGAGGTGCACTGCAACTTTGTGAAGCTGCGGGAGATGCTCCTATGCACCAACCTGGAGGATGTGCGGGAGCAGAGGCACCTGTGCTGCTCGGAGCTGTACCAGCACTGCAAGCTGGGCGCCGTGGGCTTTGCCTCTGTGGGTCCCAACATGCAGCTGCTCAGGCTTCAAGGGACCTGAGAAGCCAAAAAGCATGAATTTTATAGAGAATGTCAGAGGAAGAAGAAATGAAGCAGATGCTTGTGCAGTGAGTAAAGGAGAAAGACGCCTGTTGAAAGAAGCTGAAAGAGAGCTACAGGGAAAATTTGAGCATCTTAAGAGAGTTCACCAAGGAGAGAGAGTGAAGCTTGAAGATAAAAGACTTTTGGAAGAAAAAATCATTGCTTTCTCTAAAAAGAATGCTATGTCCGAGATACACCAGAATCAGACCTGCATGGCGTCGGGCAGCAACCTGAAGAACAAGGACCTTAAGAACTCCAATTTTATGTAAAACAGAAGTTCCAGACCACAGAAGGTCATCACAAGCAAAAGTTATTACAATGTTAGAAGTATGCTTTGATTTTCTTGCTGTTTTTATTTGCTGTATCACTTATTCTGTATCTGACAAGTGGCCATAGTTACTACCACTTGTGGAAGAATATTAAGTATCATGTCAATACATAAGCCAGAATGGCTCACATCAGTTATACGTTCACTGTTGTTTAAGTGTCTCAGTTGCTGGTTTGCAGTGAATTTAGATTGTCTTCCCTGTTGCCCAGTTATGGTCACTTTGCAGTGCATGATAGCACAAAGGGTCAGTGATGTGGAAAATACAAGTCACTCAGGATGGTTATCTGATTGCTTTTATATGCAAGATGAACCTTTCTTTGGTACATACTAAAGGTAATATTTGGGGGATATGTTTTATAATATATCATGTACCTGAAACTCTAACCTCTCAGTAGTTTTACAGAACTTTTTAATTTTTGATACAACTATCCAGTTGGTAAAATAATCGATCCTAAGCTTTTGTATCACATTATATAACATGATGGCCTTCCGTGCATACTTCAGTATGCCTTATTGTGGTTGGTGTATTGTGATGAAACAAAATATGTTTAAAATTAAAAACATCCAGGTGTATATTTAAAAAAATAGATGGATCTATTATAGGATATTTCTAGATAATCAAGAGATCTCCTTGACTGGGTCAGTTTTATCCTGGCATTGCTTCCCACTCTCTACAATCCTCACCCATCCACCCACTGCACTGTGGTAAGAGTGATATTCTAAAATGCAGAAATATGATCATGTCACTCCCCTGCTTAAAATACTAGGCTTTTCTGGCCCTCTGTCACTTTTAGAAAAAAAGACATTTCAAAAGCACATTCCTAGATGTTACTCCACCTCCTTCCCCTATCAACTGTAGTTTATACTACAGTGATTCAGCCCCACTAAACTCCATCTACACTTGCCCATATAGACCTCCTACTTTTGTACATGCTGTTCCCTTTGCCTGCAATGTCTTCCCACCCCATCCTTACCTGGCAAATTCCTTCTTGTTCTTTAAAATCCAACTCAAGCACTAACTCCTCTGAGAGAAGGTGCCAAGCCTTCCCTGGCCTCCCTGGGAAAAGTTTATTACTTTTCCTAGGTGATACCACTCCCTGAACCTTCACTATACATGTAGTGTGACGCATATAAACTAGTTTATTGAATGAGCTAGACACAGTAGGGTGTAAGCAGAAAGCAATATAATTCTTTCACATCACAAGCTCTGTGGAATCATTTTCCCCACCCCTGCAGGAAATTTCAGACCAAGCTCATACCTTTTTCAGTCACTCTTAGATATTAGAAAATAGTTTTGTTTTTTAGGCATTAAAAATTCCAGTCCGGTCTAATATAACACAGCTTCAATCTGTCACCTCTTCCCAAGCTTTTCCTCCCCCCAGATTCAGTCTGAGTCAGTCGGGAAACTTGTAGTGGAGGAGGGGGAGGGAATGTGGTTGGCTTCCCCCCTCATCTATTTTCTCTTCTATCCCTCCTTCTATCCACGACTGCGCTGCCTCAGACAGGGGTTGAAGCACAGTAAGGAACTAGAAGGGAAAACCAAAACACGCTTTCCTTTACTGATACGATTGTAACCTGGCATCGGAGAGTGTCGCAGATGTCCCAAACTAATACTTTCTCTAGAAGGTTACTTGGAGCTCCCCTGTCACAGGAGATCTCTCACCTGTAGTTTCCTTGACCTGGGCAACAACAACTCTGCTTGACCTCTTTCGGCTCCTCTGTGTCCTGTGTTTCTATCAGTTCATTCCTCTGTTGGGGTCACTTCACATCTCTGAGCTATCGTCTTGGGGAAAATCCCTTGTAAGATGACCCAACTCTAAATTCCTGCCATGGGGACTGATTCTCACCCCTGGGAAACAGACAACTTTGGTTTTGTTTCTGATTGGTGGAAGTATAGGTCCCTGCAGGTGGAGCCTTCTCTCTTTCCTCTCTTGTCACAAGGTTCTCTAGCCATAGCCTCTCTCACTTTAAGACTTTGTTTTCAGATGTAAGTCAAATGCCAGGCTCTGCAAACACCAATCCCAGGGGAATACATGTCAAGCCCTTGGAGTGGTTCTCTTGTAGCCCCACTCCACGTAAGTGAGTGGGAAGGACTTTACTCCCCAAGGAGCAGGAGAAACACCAAGGCATGATCACAGCTCTTTTTAAAAGCATCCTCTCTACCACTTCACTCTCACTCAATCCCCTAGTTTATCTTTACATACCTTCAGGATAATAGGCTAAAGGGCTACTTATTTTGGAAGTCATCCTTTAGCAAATTCTATAAAGATGGTGTGTTACCTCTCTAGAATATGTGATCTCTTTATTTTCAGCTTTGGATTCTTGTCCAAAACTGAAACTAAAAAGGTCCATTTTAACATCTGTTGCCTAGGATTGTATCCACTACTATACTATAAACTCCTTGACACCAGGAAATACCTTTCACTCATTTTTATACACCTAGCAGCTAGCATAGGACCTGGTACAGAGAAGATGCTCAAAACTGTTTGCTGACTACAGTTCGAGATGTTAGACTAGGTACATGCATCACTCACAATCCTTCTTAGAGTCCATTAAAATAAAAGTAAAGCAGTGCATAAAGGAATAAACTGCTAACAGGAAAAAGGATGAGATGAACGTGAGAAGATTGTGAACAAAAGAGATCTCAACACATTTCTGGGAGAAGGAAAGTGGATGTGAGCAAGTTGGCAGGTGAAACAGATGGATGAAACCACAGTCTATAATACGTTATGAGGAAGCTAAAGAGGAAATGGGAGCCAGCCTGCCTGGCAGAGCCCTGGAACTACTCTGGGCTCTGAGTCAGCAAGTACAGAAGGGAACAGGAATGAGAAGTGAGGATTTAAATGGGAAATTAATTGAAGATTTGTAAAACAGAACAGCTGCATCAGTCTCTATCACCACATTCCTTCCCAAATCCTTTGCCCAGAGTACCAGTTACTGGCCTTTGCCAACAAAAAAAAAAAAAAACAAAACAAAAAAAAAAAACCTAGAAGGTTTTTTCATGAAAAAAACTGAATGCCATGGAGAAAGTTGAGGTTTTTAGTATGGATACTAGCTTCTCAGAGAAATAACCTTCTCACTGGACCTTTAGAAAACTCATAGCCAGACATCCAATTCCCAGCCTACCAACCTAGACACAGTAGGGTGTATATAAAACAAAGTCTGTGAAACAACCAGCCACTGCTGTCATACCTCATAAAGACTTCCCTGTCAGAATTCCCAGTCAGCCATTAGAGAAGTGAACTACCTGGAAAATAGATGTGCTTTTCAAAGCAGCAAAGAGAAAACCCACATCAACTACCCAGTTATTTTTTTACAAAACGAATGGAAAAGACCATCAGTAAATGAATGGATAAAGAAGATGTGGTACATATACACAATGGAATACTATTCAGCCATAAGAAGGAAACAAACCCTACCATTTGCAACAACATGGATGGAGCTGGAGGGTATTATGCTCAGTGAAATAAGCCAGGTGGAAAAAGACAGGTACCAAATGATTTCCCTCATTTGTGGAGTATAACAATGAAGCAAAACTGAAGGAACAAAATAGCAGCAGACTCACAGACCCCAAGAAGGGACTAGCGGTTACCAAAGGGGAGGGGTGTGGGAGGGTGAGTGGGGAGGGAGGGAGAAGAGGATTGAGGGCTATTATGATTGGTGCACATGGTGTGTGGGAGGGTCACTGCAAAAAGAGTAGCACAGAGATGACAAGTAGTGACTCTGTGGCATCTTACTACACTGATGGACAGTGACTTCAGTGGGGTATGGGGGGACTTGATCATATGGGTGAATGTAGTAACCACAATGTTTTTCATGTGAAACCTTCTTAAGAGTGTATGTATATCAAGGATACCTTAATAAAAAAAAAGAAAGAAAGATTAAGGCCTCAGAAGTTAGCAAAGGATAAACATGAATGAAGCCATGATAAAGACTTGAGATATACATTATAAACAGTGAGGGAGCACTTGTAGGATTTTAAGAAGGGAATGATATTCATCAAAATTGTGCTTTAAATAGAGCTCTCTGGACTAATATGGAGAAGAGAGATAAGATCCTTGTATTCACGGAGCTTCTTATATTCTAGTGGGGATAAGCAACAAACTATCAACAAATAAATAAAAAGGAAAACTTAAAAGAAAATGGACAAGATAGTGAATCATCAAAAATGGCCGAGTAGGAAACCCCAGTGATCCATCACTCCACAAAAGCAACTAATGAGCTGGCAGAAACAGTCATAAACAACTTTTACAGAACTCTGGACTCTACCCAAAAACTTAAAACATCCAAGGAAGACTTGGGAAAGAAAGAAGTGGCTGCTATGTGGTAAGCAAGAGATATCGCATTTTAAATCATCCCCCAATCTCCAGAATGGCAGTGGCTCTGAGGATGGTAGCCCACACTCCTGGAGCAGCTTGTCGGTACCAGAGGGAGCAACAGAACTTATTCTCAAAGACTGTAGTGCTCTATCTATCTGGTGGTCCCCTTAAGAATAGGCACAAGGACTTGCCATTGTTTCACATAACTCAGAGCATTCTCAGTACTAGGACAGTTTCTTAGTCGGCATTTACCAAAAACATTTAAAGGCACAAATATTGGCTGTTGCAGACTACAGCAAGGGACAACAATGGAGACAAGTAGTAAACAGACTGACACATATGGGAGGGAAGAGGTTATAAAAGGAGCTATGTGTGGGTATAATGGATTTTAAAAACTCCCAGATATTCCAGGGAATTGAGAAGGCCACACACATACCCAGGGCTGGATGCATGCACAGAAAAGGCCAGAGAAGACCAGAAGCTTTTACTTCTGGCTGACCTTTAGGCTCTGTATAAACATGAAGTGAAGGCTGAGGCAGAATTGCAAACAATGTGGCTAAGCTTTGAAGGCGTGCCCAAGACAAAGCCAATGTGTTAAGAATGGCAGTGGAATTTTTTTCTTTCTCCAGCCCCAGGCATTTAAGGAAACTGTCAAGACACTAGCCGACCACCAAGCTCATAGACCATACATTTCATTAGCCACACACAACAAAGAATAGAGTCTTTACAGAAATGGTTTAGAAAAGTCACTAAACAAACAACTGTAACCCAGAACAAGGAGCAAAGGAAACCCATGGGAAGGGGGGAGAATCTGATCTCCACATGCACCACATTAATATTCAAAATGTCCCATTTTCAACAAAAATTTCCAATGAATGCAAAGAAAAAAGAAAGTATGGCCCATTCCCAGGAAAGATAAGATCAACATAAATTGTCACTGAGGAAGCCCAGACATTGGACTTACTAAACAAAGAGTTTAAATCAAATGTCTTAAAAAAGCAACTAAAGAAAACTATGGACAGAGAACTAAAGGAAACCAAAAGAACACTGTATCATCAGAGAATATCCAATATAGCAAAAGAAATTATTTTTTGAAAAACAGAAATTCTGGAGCTTAAAAATACAATAAAACAAAAAATTCACTAGAGCAATTCAACAGTAGATTTCAGCAAACAGAAGAACTAACAAGAGAATGTGAAGATAAGTCAATTGAAATGATTCACTTTGAGGAGCAGAAAGAAAAATGAATGAAGAAAAATGAACAGAGCCTAAGGGACACATAGGATACCATCAAGCATACCAACATAGGCATAATGAGAGTCCATGAAGGAAAGCAGAGAAACGATGAGCACAAAGAATACTTGAAGAAATAACAGCCCCCAGATTCCCAAATTGGATGAAATACATGAATCTAAACATCTCACAAATACAACACTAAATAGGATAAACTCAGAGACTCACATCAAAACATAGTATAATTAAATCATTGAAAGACAGACAAAGAGAAAATCTTGAAATCAGAGAGAATGACTCATCGTGTCAAGGGACCCTCATAAGATCAACAGCCAATTTCTTTTTAGAAACTATGGAGGACAGAAAGCAGTGCTATAAAATATTTAAAGTGCTAAAACAGAAAAACTTGTTAACCAAGAATTCTATATTGGCAAAACTATCAGTCAAAAATGAAGTCAAAATTAAGACATTTGCAAATGAACAAAAGCTGAAGGAGTTCACTACTATTACACTTGCCCTACAATAAATACTAAAGGGAGTCCTGTAGACTGAAATGAAAGCATGCTGGACAGTAACTTGAAGCCCTATAAAGAAATAAAGAACACTGATAAATGTTCTTTACATACAGAGGTAAATATAAGATCCAGTATTTGGAGTTCGTAGCTCCTCTTTTTTCCTATATTAAAATACAAATGTATAAAACAAAAATTATATACCTATGTTAATATGCACACAACATATAAGATGTAATTTGTGACAATATCAACATAAAGCAAGAAGTACAAAGCTGTATAGGGTCAGAGTATATAGGGTATATGCAATTTTTATATACTATTGAAGCCAAATTAGTATTTATTCAAACTCATTTGTTATACATTTAACATGGCAATTTTTATCCTCAGGGTAGCTGCTAAAAATTTTTTTTTAATGTAAAGAAAAAGAAACAAGAAAGGAATCAAAGTGGTACACCAAAAAATCAACTAAACACAAAAGAAAACAGTAATGGAAGAATTGAGGAGCAAAAACAATATAAGACATAAAGAAAACAAATAGCAAAATGGCAGAAGTCCATTCTTATCAATAATTACATTAAATGTAAAGGAAATAAACTCTGCAATCCAAAAAATAGAGATTAGCAGAATGCATAGAAACACATGGCCCAACTACATGCAGTCTATAAGAGACTTACTTTATATTCAAAGACATATTAGGTTGAAAGTCAAAGAATGGAAAAAAGATATTCCATGCAAATAACAACCAAAAGAGAGCTGGGGTGGTTGTACAAATAGTCTTTACATAAAAAATTTTTGAGACAAATAAGACCTTTATACATTGATAAAAGAAGCAATACATCAAGAAGCTATAACAAGTATAAAACATATACACCTAACATCAGAGCCCCAAAATATATGATACAAAAGTTAACAGGAATGAAATAGGGAGTACTCCTACAATAGAAGTTGAAAACTGTAATATGGATATAACTAGACAAAAATCAATAAGGAAATAGAGGACAACACTATAAACCCAGACCTAACAGATGTATTTAGGATATTTCATATAAAAAGAACAGAATATATATTCTAAAGTGCACATGGAATACTCTCCCAGCTAAACCATGTGGTAAGCCACAAAATAAATCCCAATAAATTTGATATGATTGAAATCATACAATGTATCTTTTCTGACCACAAAAGAACCTAAAAATCAATAAGAGAAGCACATATGTGGAAATTAAACAACATACTATCAAATAACCTAAAGGTCAAAGAAGAAATCCCAAGGAAAATTAGAAAATATTTTAAGATGAGTGAAAATGAAAAACAACATAGTACAACTTAGAAGATGCAGTGAAAGCAGTACTCAGTAAGAAATTCATGTATGTGAACACCTACATTAAAACAGAAGGAAGTAGGAGGCTCAAGATGGCACCGTGAGTAGGGCAGCAGAAATCTCCTCCCAAAACAAAATATATTTTTGAAAATACAACTATGCCTAAAAGAGAGACCAGAAGATACAGTACAACATCCAGGCTACATCTACATCTGCAAGATCTCAGCATCTCACGAAAACGGTAAGATACAAAGCCGCGACCTGGCAGGACCTGAGCACTCCCGCCACCCCAGCTCACTGGCAGGAGGAAAAGAATCAGAGTGGGGAGGGAATGGAAGCACAGGACTGCTAAATAACCAGCCCTAGTAATCTGCATCAGGAGCACAGATACACAACACATGGTGTACTGGATATTAGAGAAATGGAAGGGTAGAGTCCAAGACGGAGACTGCGAGTGGGTCCCCACAGCCGTCTCCCCTGGGACAAAAGAAAAGCGGGCTCATTTTGGAAGTCTTGGAGGGACAAGGGCTCAACAGCTGGACAAAATCGTACCAGCACACTCAGCCCAGCACGCTAGGAATCTTGAGGAACTTCAGGGGCCCTGACCCCCTGGGGGGTAATGCAGCCCCAAAGCCCCTCATGGTGAAAAGCAGTCGGCCATTCATTCCCCCCAACAGCACTGCAAGCAAACCAGCTGACCTGACACAGGGGCGGAGCAGACAGAGAGTGGCCCTGCCCACAGCAACCACACAGAGTCTCCTCCCAGCACGCAGCTACCAGGACAGACCCGGAGACTGCTGCCAGTGCATAGCTGCCCAAAATAGACAGAGGAAGCCAGAGAAAGGCACGAAGGGGTGCCGTTCTAGCAGGAGAACACACCCTACGTGTCTGCCACTCCCTGCAGGGATCTGGGCTATTCCGAGGGCTGCCCCGCCCATGGCAGCTCAGGAGATTATTGCAGAGACTGCTCCCTATCTGCGGATAATGGACACGGGTAGTGGAGAAGGGCAAGGCAACCAGCAGGTAGGAAGGGACTTTGTTCTGAGCTGACACACACACCACCTGCCTATGACCACCTCTATCACCATGAAAAGGCAGAAGAATCTAGTCCAGGCAAAAACCACTCAGTTAACCCCAGAGAGAGGGCCTGATGAGATAGATATAACCAATCTTCCTGAAATAGAATTCAAAATAAAAGTCATAACCATGCTGATGGAACTGCAGAGAAATATGGAAGAGATAAGGGATGAAGTCTGGATGGAGATACCAGAAATAAAACAATCAATAGAAGGTATTAAGAGCAGACTGGACAAGGTGCAAGGGACTGTTAATGGAATAGAAATCAGAGAACAGGAATACAGAGAAGCTGTGACAGAGAGAGATAAAACAATCTGCAGGAATGAAAGAATATTAAGAGAACTGTGTGACCAATCCAAATGGAACAATATTCGTACTATAGGGGTACCAGAAGAAGAAGAGAGAGAAAAAGGGATAGAAAGGGTCTTTGAAGAAATAATTGCTGAAACGTCCCCAAGCTGGGGACGAAATAGTCTCTCAGACCATGGAAGCTCACATATCTCCCAACACGAGGGACCCAAGGAGGACAACACCAAGACACATAATAATTAAAATGGCAACGATCAAGGATAAGGACAGACTACTAAAAACATCCAGAGAGAAAAATAAGATCACATACAAAGGAAAGCCCATCAGGCTATCATCAGACTTCTCAGCAAAAAACTTACAGGCTAGAAGAGAATGGCATGATATATTTAATGCAATGAAACAGAAGGCCCTTGAACCAAGAATACTGTATCCAGCATGATTATCATCTAAATTTGAAGGACAGATTAAACAATTCCCAGACAAGCAAAGTTGAAGGAATTTGCCTCCCACAAACCACCTCTACAGGATATTTTAAAGGGAATGCTCTAGATGGAAGCACTCCTAAGGCTAAATAGATGTCACTAAAGAAAATAAAATCACAGCAAAGAAAGCAGATCAACCAAATACTAACTAAAGGCAAAAAATAAAATCAACTATTCACAAAAGCAGTCAAAGGAAACACAAAAGAGGACAGAATAAAACACCTAACATATAAAGAATGGAGGAGGAAGAATAAGAAGGGAGAGAAATAAAGAATCATCAGACTGTGTTTATAATAGCTTAATAAGAGAGTTAAGTTAGATGGTTAGATAGTAAAGAAGCTAACCTTGATCCTTTGGTAACCACGAATCCAAAGCCTGCAATGGCAACAACTGCATATCTTTTGATAATCACCCTGAATGTAAATGGACTGAATGCACGAATCAAAAGACACAGAGTAATAGAATGGATAAAAAAGCAAGACCCATCTATATGCTGCTTACAAGAGACTTACCTCAAACCCAAAGACATATGCAGACTAAAAGTGAAGGGATGGAAAAAGATGTTTCATGCAAACAATAGGGAGAAAAAAGCAGGTGTTGCAGTACTTGTATCAAACAAAATAGACTTCAAAACAAAGAAAGTAACAAGAGATAAAGAAGGACATTACATAATGATAAAGGGCTCAGTCAAACAAGAGGATATAACCATTATAAATATCTATGCACCCAAGACAGGAGCACCAACATATGTGAAACAAATACTAACAGAATTACAGGAGGAAATATAATGCAATGCACTCATTCTAGGAGACTTCAACATACCACTCACTCTGAAGACAGATCCACCAGAAGAAAATAAGTAAAGACACAGAGGCACTGAACAACACACTAGAACAGATGGACTTAACAGACATCTACAGAACTCTACACCCAAAAGCAGCAGGATACACATTCTTCTCAAGTGCACATGGAACATTTTCCAGAATAGACCATATACTAGGCCACAAAAAGAGCCTCAGTAAATTCAAAAAGATTGAAATTCTACCAACCAACTTCTCAGATCACAAAGGTATAAAACTAGAAATAAATTGTACAAAGAAAACAAAAAGGTTCACAAACACATGGAGGCTTAACAACATGTTCCTAAATAATCAATGGATCAATGACCAAATTAAAACAGAGATTAAGCAATATGGAAACAAATGACAACAACAGCACAACACCCCGACTTCTGCAGGATGCACCAAAGGCGATTCTAAGAGGAAACCATAGAGCAGTCCAGGCCTATTTAAAGAAGGAAGAACAATCCCAAATGAATAGTCTAAAGTCACAATTATTGAAACTGGAAAAAGAAGAACAAATGAGCCCCAAAGTCAGCAGAAGGAGGGACATAATAAGATCAGAGAAGAAATTAATAAAATTGAGAAGAATAAAATAGAAAAAAAATCAATGAAACCAAGAGCTAGTTCCTTGAGAAAATAAACAAAATAGATAAACCCCTAGCCAGACTTATTAAGAGAAAAAGAGAATGTACAAATATAAACAGAATCAGAAATGAGAAAGGAAAAATCACAGTGGACCCCACAGAAATACAAAGAATTATTAGAGAATACTATGAGAAACTATATGCTAACAAGCTGGAAAACCTAGAAGAAATGGACAACTTCCTAGAAAAATACAACCTTCCAAGACTGACCAAGGAATAAACAGAAAATCTAAACAGACCAATCACCAGCAACAAAATTGAATTGGCAATCAAAAAACTACCCAAGAACAAAACCCCTGGACCAGATGGATTCACTGCTGAATTTTACTAGACATATAGAGAAGACATAACACCCATTCTCCTTAAAGTTTTCCAAAAAATAAGAGGAGGGAATACTTCCAAACTCATTCTATGAAGCCACGAACACTCTAATACCAAAACCAGGCAAAGACCCCACCAAAAACAGACCAATATCCCTGATGAACATACATGCAAAAATACTCAACAAAATATTAGCAAACCGAATTCAAAAACACATTAAAAAGATCATCCATCATGATCAAGTAAGATTTATTCCAGGGATGCAAGGATGATACAATACTCAAAAATCCATCAACATCATCCACCACATCAACAAAAAGGACAAAAACCACATGATCATATCCATAGATGCTGAAAAAGCATTCAACATCCATTCATGACAAAAACTCTCAACAACATGGGTAGAGGGCAAGTACCTCAACATAATAAAGGCCATATATGACAAACCCACAGCCAACATCATACTAAACAGTAAGAAGCTGAAAGCTTTTCACCTAAGATCAGGAACAAGACAGGGATGCCCACTCTCCCCATTGTTATTCCACATAGTACTGGAGATCCTAGCCACGGAAATCAGACAAAACAAAGAAATAAAAGGCATCCAGATAGGTAATGAAGAAGTCAAACTGTCCCTATTTGCAGATGACATGATATACTACATAAAAAACCCTAAAGACTCCACCCCAAAACTACTAGAACTAATATCTGGATTCAGCAATGTTACAGGATACAAAATTAATACACAGAAATCTGTTGCTTTCCTATACACTAATGATGAACTAGCAGAAAGAGAAATCAGTAAAACAATTCCATTCACAATTGCATCAAAAAGAATAAAATACCTAGGAATAAACCTAACCAAGGAAGTGAAAGACCTATACCCTCAAAACTACAAGACACTCTTAAGAGAAATTAAAGAGGATGCTAACAAATGGAAATTCATCCCATGCTCTTGGCTAGGAAGAATTAATATTGTCAAAATGACCATCCTGCCTAAAGCGATCTACAGATTCAGTGCAATCCCTATCAAAGTACCAACAGCATTCTTCAACGAACTGGAACAAATAGGTCTAAAATTCATATAGAACCACAAAAGATGCTAAATAGCCAAAGCAATCCTGAGAAGGAAGAATAAAGCAGGGGGGATCTTGCTTCCCAACTTCAAGCTCTACTACAAAGCCACAATAATCAAGAAAATTTGGTACTGGCACAAGAACAGACCCACAGATGGGTGGAACAGAATAGAGAGTCCAGATATAAACCCAACCATATATGGTCAACTAATATATGATAAAGAATCCATGGACATACAATGGGGAAATGACAGCCTCTTCAAAAGCTGATGCTGGCAAAACTGGACAGCTACATGCAAGAGAATGAAACTGGATCATTGTCTAACCCCATACACAAAAGTAAATTCGAAATGGATCAAAGACCTCAATGTAAGTCATGGAACCATAAAACTCTTAGAAAAAAACATAGGCAAAAATCTCTTGGACATAAAAATGAACAGCTTCTTCATGAACATATCTCCCAGGACAAGGGAAACAAAAGCAAAAATTAACAAGTGGGACTATATCAAGCTGAAAACCTTCTGTACAGCAAAGGACACCATCAATAAAACAAAAAGGCATCCTACAGTATGGGAGAATATATTCATAAATGACAGATTCAATAAAAGGTTGACGTCCAAAATATATAAAGAGCTCATGCACCTCAACAAACAAAAAGAAAATAATCCAATTAAAAAATGGGCAGAGGAGCTGAACAGACACTTCTCCAAAGAAATTCAGATGGTCAACAGAGACATGAAAAGATGCTCCACATCACTAATCATCAGAAAAATGCAAATTAAAACCACAATGAGATATCACCTCACACCAGTGAGGATGGCCACCATCCAAAAGACAAACAACAACAAGTGTTGGCGAGAATGTGAAGAAAGGGGAACCCTCCCACACTGCTGGTGGGAATGAAAATTGGTTCAACCATTGTGGAAAGCAGTATGGAGTTTTCCTCAAAATACTAAAAATAGAAATACCATTTGACCCAGGAATTCCACTCCTAGAAACTTACCCTAAGAATGCAGGAGCCCAGTTTGGAAAAGACATATGCACCCTTATGTTTATCGCAGCACTCTTTCCAATAGCCAAGAAATGAAAGCAACCTAAGTGTTCATCAGTAGATGAATGGATGAAGAAGATGTGGTGCATATACACAATGGAATATTATTCAGCCATAAGAAGAAAACAAATCCTACCATTTGCAACAACATGGATGGAGCTAGAGGAAATTTTGCTCAGTGACATAAGCCAGGCAGAGAAAAACATGTATCCAGTGATTTCAGCCAACTGTGGAGTATAAGAACAAAGAAAAAACTGAAGGAACAAAACAGCAGCAGACTCATAGAACCCAAGAAATGGACTAACACTTCCCAAAGGGAAAGGGACTGGGGAGGATGGGTAGGAAGGGAGGGATAAGGGGGAAAAAGGGACATTATGATTAGTGCACATAATGTAGCGGGGGGCGGGACACAGGAAATGCAGTATACACAGAAAAGACAAGTAATGATTCTATAGCATCTTACTACACTGATGGACAGTGACTGTAATGGGGTATGTGGGCGGGACTTGATAATAGGGGGAGTCTAGTAAACACAATATTGTTCATGTAATTGTAGATTAATGATACCAAAATAAAAATAATAAAAAAACCCTTAGAAGCAGACAACTTTCTCTGGCTGGGCTCAGACAGGTGTGGCGGAATAAAAAGTTGGGGAGGTTTGATGTATGAGAAAGAATTGACCTGCTTTTGCTCGATGAGGCCACATGGCAAGCATGAGAAGTGATGCAAGAAGTCTGGAAGGAGCAAGAACCAGCTCTTGGCAGACAACTGGCAAGGAAACTGGGACACCTGTCCTACAACCATAAGGAACTGAACCCACTCATAACTGGAATGGGCTTGGAATCCAGTCCCTCTCCAGGAACTAAACATGGGAACAAAGCCCTGCCATCACTGGAATTGCAGCATTGTGACACTAAGTAGAGGATTCAACTGAGCCATGCTGTGCCTGAACTTCTCACATACAGAACTGTGAAGTAATAAATGGGTGTTGTTTTAACCACCATATGGTGTTTGTTACAGCGGAAATAGAAAACTTATACAAAAGTGCAAACTGACCGCTTCAAGGGCTTGTGGGCAATGTTACTTTAAGGAGTGTGTCCCAGGCGATAGGCAGAAGAAATAGCCAACTCTGCAGAGGGAAGTGGAGAAGGATCCTGGAGGAGGAGGGGTTTGAGATGGGTTTTGAAGGAGCAGCTTCTTAGGTCAGATTCCTTCATAAGCAGACCCTGAGAAAAAGAGCTGAGGGGAAGTAGTCTTAGGTGTTAATCTCAAGAAATAGTAGGGGAGTCAGAAACTGAGACAGGACAAGGAAAGAGGTCAATAAAAATGAATTTTCCAGTAAGTTAACATTGTTGACAAATGGGGTTTAGTCCTTCTGAGGAACACTGGAAAACAGTGTAGATCATGCCTCAGAGCTACCATATTCAAGGGACAAGGGGATGGGGGATGATGAATCCCTGTCATCAGTGACTGAGAGCTTCTCTTGGGGCATTAATACCTTGGTATTTCTGCTTGTCATGGATGCAAAATATACAGATATTTCCAGATTGCAGACTCAACACTACTACAGCATCATGGTTTTTTAGGTCTGATACTTAATGCATTAATAAATAAGCATATGTATCAAATAATTGTTATTGCTTAATATTTTGAGAAGGGCATTTCAATATAATTGGCTTCCTTTGTATCCCTATGTATCTTATTTTATGAATTTAAAAACACTATTGTAAGGAGGTCCACACATTTCACTAGGCAGCCAATGGGTCCATGGGGGGAAAAAAGGTATAAACAAGTATAATTGGACACCTTTTAGTTGCAGTTTTAGTTGGCTTTATGAATGTGGCTGTATTCTAGGAGTCGTGATCTGACTTGCAGTATTATACAAATCTATCTAATAATAAATTCTGAGCAGATTTGTGTGCTGGGGTGATAAAAAATAAAAACAGAAGTAAGATCTCAATTAATAGCCTACCTTTCTACCAAAAGAGCAAACCAAACCCAAAGCTACCAGAAGGAAAGGAATAATAAATTTTACAGCAGATACAAATGAAATAGAGAATATAAAACAATGGAATAAATCAATGAAATAAAAAGTTGGTTCTTTGAAAAGATCGACAAAGTGGATAAACCTTTAGCTAAACTAAGGAAAAAGAGAAAAGATGGAAATTACTAAAATCAGAAATGAAAGGAGGGACATTACTACCAACCATACAGAAAAGATGCTCGACATCTATAGTCATTAGGGAAATGCAAATCAAAACCACAGATACCATTTCACATCTGCTAGGAAGGCTACAATCAAAAAAGAGAAAATAACAAGTGCTGGTGAGGATATGGAGAAGTTAACACCCTCATACATTCCTGGCAAAAATGAAAATTGTGCAGCCACTGTAGAAAACAGTTTAGTGATTCCTCAATAATATACAATATATGATTGATTACCACATGACCCCACAATTCCCTGCTAGGAATATACTCAAGAGAACTGAGAACAGAAGTTCACACAGAGACTATAATGGATCTTCATAACAGCATTATTCATAGTAGCCAAAAGTGGCAATAACCTAAATGTCCACCAACTGATGAATGAATTAACAAGTTGTGGAATAACCATATAACAGATTATTATTCAACCGTAAAAAGGAATGAGTCCTGATATGTGCTACACCATGGGTGAACTTTGGAATCAAATGCTGAGAGAAAGAAGCCAGAAACATAAGGCCACATATTATATGATTCATTTATATGAAATATCTGGGATAGCTGAATCCATAGAGACAGAAAACAGATTAGTGTTTGTATGAGGCTTGGGGCAGGAGGAATTGCTTGTGACTGCTTAATGATATGAGGTTTCCTTTTGGGGTGAGAAAAATGTGTTCTAGAACTAGATAGGGGTGATAGTTGCACAACATTGTAAATGTATTAAATATCAGTGGATTATATGTTCAGATGATAAATTTTATGTCATGTCTATTCTTACCACAATAAAAAAATTGGCAACTTAACCAATTGATCAAAGCTCTCATTATCATGGATACAATATAGAAATGAAAATGGACAAAGTACAGCTATTCACAATCATTGGTGAATCTCACAAACATAAAGTTGATTAGAAGCCAAACATTCTGTATGATTTTATTTATATAAAGTCCAAGCATAAACAAAATAAGTTCAATGCTAGATATCAGGGCAGTGATTATTATGGAGGAAGATGAGAAGTGGTAATTGGGAGGAGATATGATGGAAACATTTGAGATGCTAGTTATGTTCTATTTTTTGACCTGGTGATAGGTATGTGGGTACATCAACTTTGTAACAAATTTACAATCATTTTATGTGGTTCATATATATAATGGAATATTATTCAGCCAGAAAAAAATGAAATCTTGCCATTTACAAAAACATGGATGGATCTTGAGGGCATTATGTCAAGTGACATAAATCAGACAGAGAAAGACAAATACTCTTATGATCCCACTTATATGTGGAATCTAAAAACACCAACAACAACTCGTAGATACAGAGAATAGATTGGTGGTTGCCAGAGGCAAGGGGTTGGGGGGGGTGGCAAAATGGGTGAAGGTGTTCAAAAGATGCCGATTTTCAGTTTTCAAATAAATAAGTCATACGTGCGTTAGATAAGCTTCATTCAGGCATGAGTTTTACTGCTATTGACTGAGTTCAATGTTAATGAATCAACAATATAAAAGAAAATATCTTTAAACAGAGATACACATAAAACAAGTTTAGGTATTGATCAGTTGATGAAAATATTGTGACCAGATGCTCACAAGAAATATAGCCCTGTATTTCCCCAGGAGCAATGGTTCAGGATTCACTAATTCAGTATTGGCAGCAACTATACAGAGTATAAATATTGTGAATAAGGAGAATCAACTGTACTTTGGTCTTTTCCTTCATAACATTGATCACAGGTTATATATATGTGTGTGTAATTTTTTTAATCCATTAAAAAAAGTCATGGGATATAATGTACAGCATGCTAACTATAGTTAGTACTGTATTGTATATTTGAATGTCACTAAGAGAGTAAATCTTAAAAGTTCCCATCAAAAGAAGAATAATTTGTAACTATGTGTAGTGCTGGATGTTAACTAGACATACTGTGATCATTTTGCAACACATACAAATATCAAATCTTTATGGTATACACTTGAAACTAATATAATGTTATATGTCAATTATCTCAATTTTGTAAAAAGCATCAAGTCAGAAAAGGCACAGAGGACTAAGAAACTGTCACAGATTAAAGGAGACTGAAGAGATTTAACAACTAAATGTTTTCTGTGCTCCTGGATTATACTCTGGACCAGTATTGTATTCTGGACATCAGTGAGCGATGGATGAATTTGAATGAATTATGTTGATGAGGTTATTTTATCAATATTAATTTCCTGACTTTTATTATTATAGTATTATTATGCAAGGCATTTACATATACATAAGAATTCTCTGTATTATTGTTACATTTTTTAAGTCAGAAATTTTTCAAAAAGAAGAGCTTTAAATTTTTTAATTAAACAATATGAATGAGCAACCAAGAATCCACAGTGCCACGTATCTAGGCTTCTTTTATCCTGCTTCATCTTCCCCAGGGTTTTTATCTCCTACGCATGTTCTAAGTTGGTGTACCATCTCATACATCTATGTTCCAGGACCAGCATGGAGGGGTTAAGGATGGAGGAAGGAAGGAAGAGTAAGAAGGGCACAATCTGGAAATTCCAGGTGTCACCTCCACTCATATCCCATTGGGTATAATGTAGTTATGTTGTAACAGCTACCTGGAAGGAAAGCCAGGAAATATCTTTATTTGCCCGTCTGAAAATCAGGGAGATCATTAGTATTGTAGAAGGGGAGAATGGAAATTGAAGGGCAACTAGCAGTCTTGGTCACAGCCTGATCCAGAAAATAGTGGATTTATCTCAGGAAAGCAGGAAAGGGAAATTTAGGATGACAGCTGTGCAGCAGGCCTTGAGCAAAATCAGTCCAGATCAGAGCAGGGAAACAGGCTCAACAAGAAGAAATGTGGCCTCAATTTGGTAAATGGTGTAATGAAAAATTTGGAGAAAAGCTCAGATATTAAAAAGTTAAATAGAATTAAAGTAACAATGCTAGTTTCTTGGTATGATAGAAAGTGACTTTTATGCAAAAAAAAAAAGGCTTCTATTACATGAGTTTCTTTCATTTCCCATTTATTAAAGTTAGAAAATTTAAAACAGATTTTTCTGGAACTTTTCATTTTAATTTACAAATACTATTTTATTTATTAACCAGTCCAATTTATAACTAAATTAAATTCCCTTAAACATTTTAAACTGCATTTTTAAATATATTTAATTTTCACTGGCAATACTTCAAATGTCCCCAGCAAGCAGTAAACAATTAAACAAGTTAACTAAACAGGTACTTACACAATTCTAGTAAATATAAGTAAAATGTATACATATGGGTGACTCTTAAGTCTACATAAACTTACTAGTACAGATCTTCCCAACTTACAATGGGGTGTGTCCCAACAAACCCATCAGAAGTTGAAAATATCATATAAGTTGAAAATTCATTTAATGCCCCTAACCTATGGAATATTACAGCTTAGTGTAGCCTACCTTAAATGTGCTCAGAACACTTACAGTAGTCTACAGTTGGGCCAAATCATCTAACACAAAGCCTATTTCAGAATGAAGTGATGAATACCTCATGTAACTTACTGAAGAGTGTACTGAAAGTGAAAAACAGAATGGTTGTTAAGGGTACTGGTTATTTTTTACCTTTGTGATCAAGTGGCTGTTGGGGAGCTGTGGCTCTCTCTCCCACTCAGTATCACAGCAGCTGATGATATACATACTGTATATCACTAGCCCAGGGAAAGACCAAAAATTCAAAGTACAGTTTGAAATACAGTTTCTAGTGAGTGCATACCACTTTCACCCCATCATAAGGTAAAAAAATCATAAGTCAGACCATTGCAAGGCAGGGACAGTCTGTATTGCATTTTCGTACTGCATTCAAGCCAAAATCATAAGTCTAAAATAAATTATTCATTTGGAATCATAAAGCTAATCTGACTGATAACTTTTATTTGTAAAATTCTCTTAAACACTACAAATGTTTAAAGTATAATATATACAAATTGCCTCTGTGATTACAAAAACACCATTTCTGAACTTACATGAAAGTATTGATATTATGATTTTCCATTATTTCATGACTTCCATACTCAATTCATAGTCTCCCCCAGGTTAAAAAGATACCTCCATTCTGGAAGCAGTTATACCTTCCCCAAGTCAGAGTCACCATCACAGAGGTTTGCAGGTGACTACTGACCGGAGTGTCTGCCTAGCACTTGAGATTCTGATGCTTTCTGCAACATGAATGGACATCCTGAGTGCTTTTTCCAATAGCCATTAATGCCAGGAGAAAACCTGTGTGCAGAATTTGCAAAGGATGTGCTATCATAGCCCAAACACCCTAAATTCAATTTACTCATTACCAAATTCCTCCTTCTCATTTGAGTTTGCACTTCCACATACAGATTGCTTCACTACTTGTCTGATTCTATCTTCTCATATTTTTCCCTCCCAACAGTGCTGTAACACTTTAGGTATTTAACTGACAACAGATTGGATTTTGCATATTCTCTAAGGCTTCATTGGGCTCTTGGGTCACAATTTTAAAGTCATACTGATGACAGAAAGAAAAAGAAATAGAAACAGAGACAGAAAGGGAAAGGGAGGGAAGGAGGGAGGGTGGAAGGACATAAATAAAGGCAGTATAAAACACCAGAAAAAATTTTTAGATAAACAAGAAATTCATAATCCAAACATCAAGCAAACTAAAATAGTATGTTTTATTCAATTGATGAATTGCAAGAAAATACCATAAAATACCCCCCACACCGAAAACTCCATTTCACCTTAATACTAGGATCCATAAAGGATGTGATGTAATTTTAGCATACCGATTGGCTTGCATTTCTTGGCCCAACATTACATGACTCAGCATTGAACAATAACTATGTAAACATAATATATATGTGCTGTTTTACTTGGTTTTCTAATTTAAGAGTTGGCCCATGGGCAAGGCATGAAAGACTTGGTTGTATTTTTAGGATAGTATTAGGATTTAGTCAGGAATGCTGAACCATTATGAGAATGATGGACTAAGAGATTTGATATAGAAATACAACCTTAAAGAATTGTGAGAGGTTGGGAAAGTAAGAATCAGAAAGAAAGTCAGAAGATCAGAGGAAAGTCACAAAATAGTCAGGCATGTCCTAGTGCCAGAGTGGGAATTCAAAGGATTGTTGATGGAGGAGTCTATAGAAAGCTGTGTAATATACATGTGTAAAAGATATGTCTGTAAAACACATGTGTGTGCATATGTATATGTAAACATTGTGAACATACACGTGTATTTTTTACATATTTTTACACATGTGTGTGCATACACATTGGGTGTATGTGTGTGTACACCATGGGCCATATTTATACTAAGACATTTTCATTGTTTTTCTGAATTCAATTTATCTGGTCTCTTGCATTTTACCTGGCAGCCCACAACCCTAGCCAGGGATTGCCTGGAGTCAGCCAGGCTGGTGGTGAGGAGGAAGAGCAGGACTCTGAGTCAGGGAACCAAGGATAGGCAGGAACTCGCAAGCACGTCTGCATCTGGCTCTCCCTGCATGTAACACTAGCCTTCAGTGAATGAAAGAGCTGCTTGGTTTCTCCCTTCCAAATCTTTCACAAATTTCTCTTTTGGCCGACTCTAACCTGCTAACATAGAGGGAAGAGGATTCTGGAAAATGTAGTTCCAGCTTTGCCAAACTGATAAAAATTACAAAGGATTGAAGTTCATCAAATATAGGAACTGTACCACTGGGTAACCCAATAGTAAACGAGAGGAATTACTCTTTAGAAAACTACTCCAACCAATTAATCAAAATGAAAGTACAAATTTAAGTAGTCACCATTTCGCAACCTCCATGGCCTAACAGATATAAGCATTAAGCATCCACAGTTGTTAATATCAGAAAAAGAGAGACACCCAGACACGATATACCTCCCATAGTGTTGCCAACCGCCACCTATAGTTTTGCCAAAGGAATCAAACCTGAGTCTGGATCCACCTGCCAATTTGCCAGAATCACAGAGGACAGAGAAACACCGTGGACTCCAGCATGAGTGGGAAACCAGCAAAACCCAGACTCTGGGAAACTAATTTTATTCTCTGAGTTTATCGAGAGCTACATTGTAAAGAAAAAAAGAGGATGAAGGGCGAACCTATGGATTAAAACAAACTTAAAAGATATATAAAATGTATACATTTCAATGATAAAACTTTTAACCACAATGGTGCTCATGTGAAACCTGAGCATAAGTTGTATATCAATGATACCTTAATTTTAAAAAACTTTAAAAAAATGATAAAACTTTTATTTTAAAACACAATAAAGTGATTAAAAGTCAGGGTAGTGGTTTCCTTGGATAGGAATGAGAGAATCCTGATTGGGTTGGGGAATGTGGAAGGGCTTCTGGGTTGGCTGGCAATGTTCTGTTTCTTGATCTGGGTGGTAGTCACCAAAAGGTAATCATTATAATAGTTCATTGATCTATATATGTTTGCTCTGTTCATTTTCTGCATCTTTTGATATACGATAAAAATCTTTTTCAAAAAGCCATTTGGAGGAAACAGACTATTAGGGGGAAACTTTTGAAAATATTAATTATCTTGATAGCGATACCACAAAACAAAATAGGGTTCTATGACAAGGGAACATTTGGAGAACAAAAAAGAAGGCTCTCAGAAATTAAAAATGGGAGAGCAGAAATGAAGAAAAATAAGAATAATTAAAATAAAGCTGGAAAATAAAGTTGAAGAAATAAGAGCAATTGAACAAAAAGATAACTAAGTTTTGGCCAATGAGATATCAGTGGACTATTTCCTCTGTAAAGGAAACTGGGTGTCCTCTACTCCTCATTCCTTCTCCCCATAGCTGGAATGAAGGAGTCACGGTCATTATCCAGCCTGAACCATGTAGACAGGGACAACACCCTAGCACAAGGGTCAGCAAACTTATACTGTAAAGAACTAAATGGTGTTTCAGGCTTTGCGGGCAATATAGCCTCTGTCCCGCTCAACTCTGCTGTTGTAGCTCAAAGGCAGCCTCAGACAACATGGAAACAAATAGATATGGTTGTAGAGGTGAGGCGTAGAACCTCCCCCCCTCTGTTCTGAGAGAAATCTTCTGCATCCATGGATGTTTTATTGCCCTTGTCTAGCTTGGATTAACACATAGTCTACAGGCACACACCTGATCATCTACATTTGCTCTCTTACAACACTAAACTATGTTTTCTACCTTTATCTTGTATCTACCTACCACTTCAGCATTTTATTAAAAATAATAATAATAAAGAGAGAAATGTGGTATCCACATATAAATCAAGTATAAAAACCAAATGAGTATTCATATTTGAACTGACTGTTTAGAGTTCATAATGCAAGAGCAAAACCGAAAGTTTCTGTGATGACTGCCCTTGTACTGTTCACCATGTAACTTATTCACTATGTAAGAATTTGTTCTCCATGTAAGAACTTGTTTGTTATGCTTCAGAAGATTGGAGACTGATGAAAATTAGGCTTGGGGTGGATTAATGATTGTGCATTGAGCATTGACCCCCCTATACAGAATTTTATTGTTGTTAACAACCATTCGATCAATAAATATGAGAGATGCCCTCACACACACAAAAAAAAATACACACTTCCAATTGTAAAATAAATAAGTAACCGGGATGTAATGTATAGCATAAGGAATATAGTCAAAATATTGTAACAACTTGATATGGTGATAGCTGGTACCTAGAATTATCATGTATATAAATGTTGAATCACTGTGTTGTACACCTGAAACTAATGTAATACTGTGTGTCAACTACCCTTCAATAAAAAAATAATTATCTAAAAAAAAATAGATATGGTTGTGTTCCAACATAAGTTTATTTATGGACATCAAAATCTGAGTTTCATATAATTTTCACATATCAAAAAATACTCTTTTGTGACTGGTTAGCCAGAGATGAGTAAGATTCCTCAAGGGAGGAACAACCTAAGACAGGCACAGTCGCAGGGGGGCCATCAGGTGAGAAATTGGGGATCAACAGAGGTGAGGCTTAGAACCTCACCCCCCCTGTCCTGAGAGAAATCTTCTGCATACGTGGATGTTTTATTGCCCTTGTCTAGCTTGGATTAACACATAGTCTACAGGCACACACCTGATCATCTACATTTGCTCTCTTACAACACTAAACTATGTTTTCTACCTTTATCTTGTATCTACCTACCACTTCAGCATTTTATTAAAAATAATAATAATAGAGAAATGTGGTATCCACATATAAATCAAGTTTAAAAATCAAATGAATATTCATATTTGAACTGACTGTTTATAGTTCATAATGCATGAGCAAAACCGAAAGCTTCTGTGATGACTGCCCCTGTAATGTTCACCATGTAACTTATTCACTATGTAAGAATTTGTACTCCATGTAAGAACTTGTTCGTTAAGCTTCAAAAGATTGGAGACTGACGAAAATTAGGCTTGGGGTGGATTAATGATTGTGCATTGAGCAATGACTCCCCTATATAGAATTTTACTGGGTCAATAAATATGAGAGATGCCCTCACAAAAAATAAAAATAAAAAAGGACACACTTCCAATTGTAAAATAAATAAGTAACCGGGATGTAATGTATAGCACAAGGAATATAGTCAAAATATTGTAACAACTTGGTATGGGGACAGCTGGTACCTAGAATTATCATGTATATAAATGTTGAATCACTGTATTGTACACCTTAAACTAATGTAATACTGTGTGTCAACTACCCTTCAATAAAAAATAATTATCTACAAAAAAAAATACTCTTTTGTTTTGCTTTGCTTTCAATCATTTAATAATATAAAAAGCACTCTTAGATCATGGCTATTAAAAAAAAGCAGTAGATGGCATTTAGCCTAGGACTATAGTTTGTAGCTCCCTGCCCAAGGGAATGTCAGAGCTTTATGACAGGGGAACCTGGGCTTCTGGAACACCTCACCGAGCAGAGCCACCTATCTGAATTGGACTCTAGAATGCTACATGAGAGAAATATGTGTCTATTTCATTTGGGCCAATGTATTTATATATCTCTGTTATACTGAGTTTAGTCTAAGCTCTAATTCAAGGTACTTGTAAATTCTCAGAGAAAGTGAAGTCAAATAATTATTAATAAGTTACTAAAGTGTTTGATGGGGAGCAGGGGGAGGGAGCACAACTTACAAGCTAGCAATTCCACTTGTAGATAAAAACCCTAGAGAATCTCTTGCATATGCACATAACAAGACTAGCATAGGAATGTTCATTGCTGTGTTTCTTGTAATAACAAAATTTGGGAGCCACCTACATGACCATCAGCAGGAGAATGGATGAATAAAGTGTGATATATTTACTCAGTTGAACACTACAGAGAAGTTAACATAAACAAACTAGAGTTATATGTATCAACATGGAAAATCTCACAAACCTAATAACAGAGCAAAAAGGCAAGTTGCAAAAGAATAGACCACAAGATGATGCTGCTTACATAGTTTTATAAAGGACAACCAATACTAAATATCACTTATGGATCTATGCACACAGTATGCACATTAAAAGTATATACATATGCATGGAAATGTTCAATTCTGTACCAAATTCAGGATAGTGATTATCACTGGGGAGGGAAGGAAGGAAGGAAATGGGACCCCGTAAGGGTATAGAAAAGGTAATTCAACTATATGTTTAAACGTTTTGTTTATTTTTTTTAAATCAGAACAAAATCAAATGTTTGCTGAATGAATGTTGAATTCATGAATGTATACATCAGATATCCTGGTATTTGGTATATTTTCAGTTTCATCACGAGATACAGATTTACAAAGATTTCATGGCTGGTTATTCAAGGCTAGCTAATAGAGCAGAAATAAATCCAGTCACTGTCCTGTTTGTAAATCAAACAAGGTTTCTGGCCTGAATAGCCACAAACAATGAGCAGACATTTCTCCTACTAATAAGGTTTCCCAATGCAGTTAAATAATTAAAATATGTGATTTGCATCAGATAGGCCTATAAAAGTTGTATCCAAATAGTAAGCACTATCATCAGGAAATAGTATGTCAAATGGGGGAGCAGGAATTATTAGGGTCACATCTGTTCTGTGTGCAGTGCACTCTCATGGTTTGTTTATGGTAACAATGGATGATGAATGATAAAGGATGTGGAAGAAATCCAAGCTAATGAAAATGGCAGTGCATGGAACAGAAAGGCAACTTCCTCTTGAACAAAAGCTAACTAATCAACAGCTGGATTTGCTCAGTGATGTCCAGGGTTTATAACTAAACATTTTAAGTTATTCTTTTCAACTTTCCTTTTAACTTAAAATTCCTATAGGAAACAAGCCAAAAACGTCCAGGAAAGTGGATAGGCAACAAGAAAACGAATAGACAAACTGCAATATATTTATAAAATGACATACTACATGTCAATAAAAAGAATAAACTATTGATAGATGCAAGAACGTGAATGAATCTCAAAACCATGACGTGAGTGAAAGAAACCAGACATAGAAGGATACATACTATTTGATTACAATTAAATGATGTTCTACAATAAGCAAAACTAAACTACAGTCATATAAATCAGAACAGCAGCTGTGGGTTGGGAAGGATTTACTAGAAATAGCAAGAAAATGTTATTCATCTTAATTGGGGTAGTGGTTACACAGGTGTATACATTTATTTAAAACAACAAGAAAAATACCTCATTGACCTATACATTGAAACTATATGCATTTTACTTTATTTACTTCAATAAAGCTGATTATTAAAAATCCCTATAAGAAAAATAGCATTGTAATTATGAATCTGGAAACTCTGTAGCCCAGAGATCACTGGCATGGTTTTGTCTGGACTTGATTTTTTAACTGAATTATTTGCCAACATTTGGAAATTGACACTTGTGTGTGTGTGTGTGTCCAACACTCCTGAGAAATCTTGAGATCTTGCAATATTGGACCAACATTTTTTTCATGACAATATTTTGCTGGTGTATCCGCCTGGTTACAAGCAGCATGTACTCTCCATTCTCCACAACTTCCGCTTTGGGAATTGTCTTACACTGGACCAATTTTATTCTATCTGTATTATCTGTCTAGTCCCGTCCCTGAGGACATTTGAGTCAGGTACCTCTTCTCGAGCTCCATCCTACTCCCATTTCCCCATTGAAAAAATTGTTTTTTACAATGAGACTTTTTTTTTTTTTGTAACATGAGGTTTTCCAGGAATGGAACTAGTGAGTTATGGCAGAACAAATTACTGCAACAAATAGAAATAGGGAAACTGAGGAGAAGGAAATGGGAGTAAGGAAATTGGTGAGTTCAGTTGAACACAGTGAATTTTAGGTGTTAGAAGGATGCCTCAGTGAAATGATTCGCCAGTTGAAAATTCAAAACTGGGGTTTGGCAGTGGTCAAGACTAGATTTGAAGTCCAAATTAACATTTCTTGAGTGTCTACCATGTGATAGTAACTATACTAGGAACTTTCACAGATGGTATCTGTATAGCTGAAGACACCACAGTGAATTCATTACTAAGTGTATAGAGAGAAAAGTGCAAAGGTTGAAGACAGGACTTCATGGAAGCAATGTTAAATTTAAAGGGTTTTAGGAAAGATGAGAACTGAGGGAACATTATATAGGACTGGTTAGAGACAGAAGAGCAAGAAAAGGTAATGCACAGTACCAGAAGCCAAGAGAAAAGAGAATTTAAAGATATCAACAGTGTCAGTTATTACAGAGGGAGCATGGGAAACAAGAACGGAGCAAAGGTCATTTGGGCAATTAAAAGGTCAAGAGTAGACAAATGGTTTCCACAGAGTACTAGGAATGGAGGTAAGATTATAAGAGGTTATGGAATAATGGGATGGTAAATAAATAGGAGAAGCAAGTGAGAGGAGGAGGATGAACATAAAGAAATAAACCATCCTTATACCTGAAGTCCATCACCAAAGTTCCCTGGGCTATAGAATAGATCCTTTCTATATCCATCTCTTACATCTCAGCTCCAAGGAGCTG
This sequence comes from Manis pentadactyla, assembly GCF_030020395.1. NCBI lineage: Eukaryota > Metazoa > Chordata > Mammalia > Pholidota > Manidae > Manis > Manis pentadactyla. The sequence goes on from NC_080038.1 coordinate 122,103,920, forward strand.
GCGATAGAACGGAGAGCAAATATAGGTCCTGGTCACACCCTCTTAGAATTCACAGTCAATTGAAAAAGTATCAGTAACAGTCACTTTGAAGGTGGGATAAAACAGAAATGCAAAAAAGGCTAACAGAAAAGGAATAGAAATCAAAAGACAGTTATAAAATTTAGAAAGGACAAAAATGGAAACCTTCCCATTTATTTTCAAAGTAATCATAATCCTTATTCCAAGCTAATATAGTAGAAGCACACATACATACACACAACAAACATAAGATCAATTTTAGTTTTGATTATACATGCAGAAATTGCATATAAATTACCAGTAAACTGAATCCAACAGCATATAAAGATAATAATATGTCATTAAATATGGTTTATTTCAGGAATAAAAGGACAGTTCAAGACAATGAAACCTATCCATATTATTCATCACTCAGTGGAGGAAAGGAAAATATTGTTTATAAACATAAATGGCAAAGTACCCTTGATTAAATTCAATTTTAAAAGACAGAATGAAAAAGTTATCTTAATAAACTTGAAATAAAAGATCTTTCTTTATTCAGATAAAAATGTTTCTTAATCCAAATGCTAATCTTACTTAAGGGTTTATAACACTAGAAGCATCTCCTTTAAGGTTAGGGACAAAGGACAAAATAAGTATTCCTCCTACAAGCAGCATTTATGTACTTTTTCTAAAAGTACTATCAATAAAACATGAAAAATGAATTAGAAACATAACTATTAAAAAGGGTACTTTCAACTCTTACAAATTATGTATTTGTTTTTCTAGAAATGTCAATAGAATCAATCAACTGAAAATCTAAAAGAACTAATAACTGATTGGGCACAAAATAAATATACAAAATCAATAGTTTTCCCATATAACAGCAATAACTTACAAGAAAATATAGTAGGAGGAAAAGACCGTGTTCACCTTATCAATATATTATACAAAATAGAAATGTTTTCACTAAGAAGTATACAAGACCTGTTTGAAGAAAACTACATGAATAAACTGAAAGATAAGAAGAAAAAGACTTGAATAAATGGAGAGACATACAAAATACCTGGATAATAAGAATAAGATCGATCATCATAAAGATGCCAGTTCTTCTCTAGTTATATCTGTAAGACAACTTCAGTCAAGTTGATACAGGAAAAATTCTTTAACTATTGGGAAAACAAAATTAAAGTAAGAACATTTCTTAAGAGTTTATACCAGAATGAATTCCAGATGTATTCAAGAGTTAATTTCTTTAAAAAAAAAAAAAAAACTAAAAAAACCTGAAAGAATATTTTAGGCAGATTATAAATATAAGATGAAATATAAAATCATTTGTTTTAATTAAACTAATTACCAATCTGGTCTCAGGATGATAAAGGACTTTCCCAGCATAAAAGCAATGAAAACAGTAACAAAGGAAAGTATTTATAGTTCATTAAATTTATAGTTAAGGCCTGTAATCTCATAAAAGAAGACAAAATGCAAGCAGGAAAAAATTTCAACAAATATGGTGAACAAAGTAGTCACACACAAAGGATTATCAATGAACAAAGGACATAAACAGAGAAGTCACAGAATAAGATAGACAAATGTTCACTAAGCATGTGAAAATAATATTCACATTTATCAATAATCAAAGATCTACTGATCATATTAACATCTTTTTTCTCCTATCAAATTGGCAAATGTAAAAAGAAAAAGGTAATATTCAATCCTGACAAGAGTTTTATGAGATAGTCTATCTCAGGCACTGCTAGTTGGAGTAGAATATGGTATAATTTGTGAAAAACAACTTGCCAGTATGTGTCAAGAAACTAAAAAAATGTTTCTCTTCTTTTACCCAGAAATTCCTTTTCCAAGAATCTATCTTAAGAAAGTGATCAGATAAATGGACAGATATTTATGTTTAAATTAGGATGACAATATAATTTTTCCTCCAAAGCAGGATATTTTTGCGAGTTCAATAGGACATTGTTAATTATACCAGGACAGCCAGAATTAACAAAGATGGGCCCAAGCAAACTGGGTCACATGGCCATAAATAGTTTAAAACCAGTGATTGCCACATTAGAAGAAACCTAAAATGTACAAAGAAAGGGCAACAGTTAAATAATAGTACATCCCTATGATAGACTATTGTGTAGCTAATTAAAATGTTTCAAAACATTTAAATATTGTGTGTGTTTTGAAATTAGGATAGTAAACTATATATGGTATGAATCCAAAGTGGCTAACCATCCGTGTAGTGAGCATTCACTGACTGCCTATGAAACATCCAATCCCCCCTCTGTCCCCTTCCTAAAAGCACCCAGATTTCCCACCTTGTAGCAGTATCTGTTCAGGGATAGGGCAGTAAGCCTAAGGCCAGAGCCCATAGGAGCCACCTGGCCACAGTTTTGAGTTCATATTGACCCAATCAGAGAATTTAGAACTTTTGTTCAAAGTTTGCTATGACTCACCAGAAGCTAGGCTCCTTTCTCCCTCAAGATCTGAACCCTGAGGAAAGCTGGCACATTGAAGAGAGCAGCCAAGAGAATTTCAGAGAAATTGAGTTGGAGTCTTGATCACACAATGTTAGAAGGCTTCATCACCTCTGGATTTTTCAGTTAAAGGGAACCCAAAAAATACTCTTTATTTCTTAAACTGGTTTCAATGGTGTTTCTGTTGCTTGCAACCAAACAATCCAAAATGACACAATGTATAGATACATGCCAGTAGTACCAACCAGAACTGCACATTTAATTAACCTAGGGAGCTTCTAAAAATTTCTGGGCCTGGATCTCACACCCAGACATTCTGATTCAAATGTTCTGGCTGTGGGATCCTGGCACTGGTATTTTTTTTAAACCTCCCTCTGGTGATTTTAATATGCAGTAAAGGTTAAAGACCAGGAATATATTATATAATATATGTTAGGTGTACAAAAACGGTTGGAAGAAAAATACATTAAAAAGTTAAGAGTGATAATCCCTGGGCGTGGAGATCGCAGAATTTTTTGTGTTTTTTTTCTAACCAATGAAATAATTTTTTTAATGTATTTTGTTACAAAGTCTAACTCATCTTTGGGTTATGATTTATCACCTGGTGAAAGAATTTAAAAAGCATATGTTTTCCTTTCCTGGTTTTAATTACAAAAGTAATAGAAGGTCAAAGAAAAATTCAAGGACAGACATGTAAAATACAAAAAGTGAAAACTACCTTAAAAAGCAAAAGTTCCCTCATTTCTTTTATACTTTCTTGTTGCCTACAATGAACAAATTCAACTTTTTTCTTGAGAAAGAAAGTATTTTTAATAATGAAAACATCATATGGAAAATAAGTGGAACAATCTCAAATTTCTATATTAGAAACAATTCCCACTGACCTACCCAGTCTGAAGATTAAGAAGCCTAGGTTGTATGTGCTAAGTGAGGGCTGGAATCTCAATTGATCAAGAATATGAGTAAATCTTTGCTTATAACGATCCTGGTTCCATGGAAGGATCTCTTTTTTTTTAAAGTATGCTGTATAGAGCATACAACCTCTGCATGGCACCTCTGTGGGCAGGTTTTACTTACAGTATTTGATTTTACACAGACGTTTACTAAAACAGGGCTTTCAATTACATGCAATTGTCATAGCAAGTAATAGTTTCTTTACATCTAATTCCAAATGTCCATTATTGGTATTCGATTCATTCCAGTGTTGTTTATTTGTAAAATATAAATTTACTTAGAAAACATAGAAAATGCATATATATAAATTGACAAACAAATCACTTATAAAATTATTTATAAAATAGACATGAAATTTATAAGCCTACATTTCTCCCTGTTGTATAAATGTGTAACTTTATAAATATTATTTGTAATATTATAACCAGAATTCGTTTATAAAATATTAATTTTATAAATATAAATATACTTTACAACATAGATAGCATACAGAGTATCGATAGAATTTCTGAATATAATTTCTAAAATAAATTATTTTACAAATGTTTGATGGTAGAGGGAGAAAGGAGGCATTTTGAGGCATTTCTTTCTGGATTCCTGGGTTCCCATTTTGATCTCCAGACATCAAAGATTCAATCCCTAAAGAATGAATAGCTTCCTCATTGTGTATGCTTCAGGGAAGCAAGCGCCAGAGAAGCTCACAACTGTTTTAAAGCCATAGGAACTAGATTCATTCTTGGGACTAAATAACAGATGAATGGGCTACCGAGGCACCTGTTACTACATTTAACTGCTCTGTTCCTGCCACAGTTTAATAGTTGAGACTCTTTCAGCTGCAATAAAGGAAGTAGAAACAGTATATATCCAGTAGGATAATATATTATCCCTTCTCAGATTTTTAAGCTTACTTTGAGATACATTGTCCAAATGATCTGGCAGTTGTTTTCATGGTGCACCCATGGAGTGAGACATATTCTGGTGACCTGTCAACCAAGTGTCAAGATACTTGGGGATTATTTAGAAGTTCTGTTCAGTTTGCTGGAGGGTTTTCTTACAAGTTTTTCTCTTTATTTGATTGTAAAAGTTTGCTGCTGCTGACGGCTCATCCAGGTTCACAAAACCATGCCACCAGCAGAGAAGATGCTTGAGTTACTATGCGTTCATTTGATTTATACAACAGTTATCAAGTTATTTACATGGGAGGCATAGAAAGGGCGTATGGGCCAAAGCCCTGCTTTTCTCCACTTTCAGTTACAATTTGAACTGTCAGGTGTTTTTACCCACTCTAATTCTTATAGAATTGTCTTTTTTCCCCCCAAGAAATTTAAAATGTACATAAGACTTCAGAGGAAAACATAATAAGTACATGTATTTTCATTATACAGAACTGAGGATTGTTAATATTGGCATCAAGGCTTCAAGTTTTTACACACACCTACACCAACACACACAGAATGTTGCACTGTAGCCGACTCACACTTACTCTCAAGAACTTTGTTCAACTTTTGGCAATTTTGAGTTATTAAACCCCTGCTGGCTTGAAACTGGCCATGTTGGGAGTGGTACATCACAGAAAGCCACAAATACTATAAATCGGGGTTTGTTTGTTTTAATTCCTGTAGAGCCAGTTGTTAAACATCTATCAGCATATTACTGTTAAGGTATAAAAAAAAGAAAACTTCACAGGTAAATTTGACTCAGATTGGACCCATACTCCCAACCCCATTATCATTTCCCCCTTTTCAAAGGCAATGACATCATGAATTTGGTGCGCATTATTCCAGAACATCTTCTATACTTTAAGTGCATTTATATACATCCATAAATACCATATAGTTTTGGTATGTTTTAAAATGTATATATACATACATATACTGCAACTTGTTTTTTCACCCAACATGTTGCCACAAGTGGATCTTGATCATTTCTTTCATCTACCGTTTAGAGGTCTATCATATGAATATACTTTATTTTATCTATCCATGCCTCTATTAATGGGCACCTAGGTGTCTCCAGTTTTCCACCATTGGAAACAATACTAGAATGAATGGTCCTTGTCTATATGTACACGACTTTTCTAGACATATACCCAGAAGGATAATTGCTGGGTTGTATAAATGTTGTCAAGTTTATAAGATGTCATCAAATTCCCCTCTCAAGTGTGCAAAACTAATTTATGCTCCTACTCAACAGGAGTGAATGAGAATTCTCTCTGCTCCGTGTTCTAGCCAACATTTGGTACTATCAGACTTGATTTTTGTCAGTCTGATAGGTGTAAAATGACATGTCACTGTGGTTAATTTTCACTCCCTTGATTAGTGAGGACCAGCATTTTTTTCCTAATGTTTATTAGCCATTCATTCTACTCCATGAATTCCCTTTCCTTTGCTCATTTTTCTATTAGGGTTGTTTACCTTTTGCTTCTTGACTTACATGAGTTCTCAACATGCTCTGCATACTAATATTTGTCTTTTCACCTTGTTTAAGGTAAGTTTTTATGGTCTGGTCTGCTTTGGCTTGGTGTTATTGGACAGAGTGAGGGACAGGTGCATTGAGTGTCTATGGACTCTTTGAGGATGTGGTCTGTGGACTAAGTAGTCAGAGGATTTGTCTCACCTGCCCAGGGTGATGGCTGACCCAAAGGACATAGTTTCCAAGGCCACAAGTCCTGGCAGCAGATCTGGAAACTATAGACATACTATCCACTCCAACCAAACTGAATTTTTTTTCAGTTGCTCCATATTGCCTTGCCTCTAGGCCTTTGCACATGCTATTTCCTCTGCCTGAAGTGCCCTTCAGTCTCCTGCCTGTGCCCCCAGAGCACCCTTTCCTTTCCCTTTCTTAGCACTTAGCATACTGCCCTGCAATAGCTTTGTTAGCTTATCTGTCTCCTCCTTTTGACAGTGAGCACTGTGAGAGAAGAGAAGGGGTTTTTCCTGCCTTTGTAGTCCCAACACCTACCAGAAGGTGTGATGGCCATTGCTAAAAAATGTTTCTTTTAAAGTCTGTTGAATGAGTAAGTGAGTGAGTGAAGGAGTATGGTCACACAAGGGACATCTATACTGAGGCTCAGCTGGATGGGGAAGACGGACTCTGCCAAGCACAGAACACTGGCACAAGGGTCTTGATGGAGAGAAGCACGGAGTGCTGGGAGCATGCAGAGGAGGGACACCTATTCCAGCCAGCGCTGGGAAGGAGATATATCTCCCAAAGATGGAAATAAGCCAAGAAGAGATGATTATTTAATAATCAGCACCTTCATTAAAAGTGTAAACAGAATTTGCCCTAGCATTTCCAGGGGCTGCTATTTGGCTTTCTTACATTATGTCAATAAATGAGTTTGACCAGGTGTTTTCCTCCTTGGCTCAGGTTACAGCACCTCCTATCAGCGAATTGCCTGTGCTGGGGCCCAGCCACGTGCCTTGGCTCTGCCCCTCAGATAACAGAGAAAACCCAAGGGTCACCTATTGGTCCTCACCTGCTCACTCCACTCTACCTTCCCTCCTTCTAGCCACAAAATACCTCCCATCCCCACCACTGTCTTCATCCTTGCCCCCAAACCTGGCCTCACCCTCAAACTCTCTGCACTCCTTCCTGCCACCAAGACAAAATAAATGCCGTCACCCCACTGTCTGCTGCCATTCAGGGCTTCTGTAGTGCCAGAATGTGCTAGGCAACAGCTAGGCCCTGCAGACTGAAGAATGAGTAGTGCCAAATCCTTGCAGGGACGTGAAGCCTGGAGTGATCTAGAAACTGACAGAAAGCCAGGAAGACCAGAACTTAGTAAGTTGGGGTAGAGTGTTAAAAGATGAAGCTATAGAGATGGTCAAGAGAAAGCCACTGGGAGGTTTAAACAAGGAAACGATAGGTTTTCTATGAGTTGTATTTTTGTTAGTTTTTGTTTTTACTTCCATGCCATCTGCCGGTTCTCACCATAGAGGTGGGGTTGAATAAAGTGTGTTTGGCCCAGCCTGTAGGGAGGATCTGCGCCCTTAGGGATCTGTGCACAGTTGGGGATTTCCAGGAGAAATCCACAGAGAAAAGTTCTGGGGTCTCATGAAAAGGGGACTTAGGTCTAAAGAAAGCAGTGTAAGGAAGAGCAAGCCTGGGAGAGCCAGAACCATGTGCTCCAGCCCCAGCAGCACCCCTCTCCAGCCCTGGTTCACATTCTTGAGTCGAGTCATGCTGCAACCTTTTTCAGTCTCCCCCACACTAATCAGCATCCAGGCATTAAGGCCCGCAGGAGCCAAAATGACATACGCAGATTCGAGCCAGCACAGTTTGTCTGTGACTTGCTGCCTGGGGCTCTGGTGCATGCACCTGCCTGGGAGCACTGCTAGTCTCAGGGTAAGGGACAGCCCGCCCCTCTGGAGCTAGGAGCCCTTTCAATTACACATTACATCACGGCCACAGCTTTACAGCCTCCTCGGTCCTTTTCTTTTTATTCAGACATCTGCTTCCTCCCGCTCCCCTTGTCTCCTTCTGGGATCCGGGAGCCCTCTTTGGCACATGGCTCCCTTCCTGAAAAAATCAATCCTTCTCACTCATTTTCCTGGAACTAGACACTCATTTTCCTGGAACTAGAGAAGAGTTGGGGGATCTGGCCCCCTCCCTTCAGGCTCTGTGTCCTCACCGTGAAGGTCTGTGACCCTGCAAAGGTGCTGGAAACAGAGGGGGCTTCTCTTCTCTCAGGGACAAGGGACACTGCCAGAACTTCGCTTATGCTTCTTTTGTGCTCACAATGCCTGCTGTTTGCTTGGACACAAGGTTCCTTGCCCAGGGCCTGCTTTTTGATCTCTGATCTGTTTAGAGAGACAGAAGCATATGTCTCTGGTGGCTATGTTTTGCAGCCAGCTGAAGGCTCTACTAGACCAGGGCAGGCAGTCTGCTGTGAGGTGGAACACGCAGGGAGAACCGCCCAAAGAACCAACCCTCCTCTCAGACAGAACCAGAGCTCAGCTAGACCGGGAGGAAATGCGCTGGCAGCCTCGCCGGGACCCCCTCCCCAGAACGGACAAAAGGCAAAAACAATCACTGGGACTTTATTCCTAACAGACAGCCTTCACTAGAATAACAAAGCTCACCCTATTTGCCAACGAAATGTAATATCCAAATAAAACAATGAAGGATGTTCCGCTATATTCCATTGTAGATCTCCTAACATAAAAGGAATTCTGTTTTCATCAAGTGATTTTTTTTTTAAGTCTGTGCATAGCCCCCTCCTACTTTTCCAGATCCAATATGAAGTCAGTGCTTTTCAATACTGCTTGAGAAAAACAAAGAGGAAGTCTAAGGAACAGCAGTGGGTCAAGTATGCATTTGTTTGTGATTTCTGTGTATCTCAAACTCTACCTCACCTCTCCCTCTAATCTGCTGTAAAGAAAGATGGCATCAGAAGGAGGAAAATATATAATTCCATTTCCAAAGCATAAAGCCCCCTCAAAAGTCCCTCTCAGAAATGTGTCATGAAAGAGAAAAGTTATCAAAATTGTATTTTATTTTTTCAGCTTTATTGGGGTATAATTGACAAATAAAATTTTAAGATATTTAAACTGTGCCTAGTAATGACTTCATCTAGTTAATTAACACATCCATCACCATACCATAGATATATGATATATATAAACATTGAAGCTCTACTCTCTTAGCAAATTTCAATAATGTAATAAAATGCTATCAACTATAGTCAGCATGCTATACAGTAGATCCTCAGACCTTATCTTGTAGCTGACAATTTGAACCCTATTACCAACCTCTCCCTATTTCTCCCACCACCACCCCCAGCCCCTGGCAACCACTTTTCTATGCTGTTTCTATGAATTTGACTTTTTTTTTTAGATTCCCCATTAAAGTGACATCATGCAGTATTCACCATAGTTCCCCCTAAGAAACGTCACAAAAGAGAAAAAGTTACCAATATTATATTTTAAAGGAGTGGAGAGGGAGCCTTAAGTTTTAACCCTGAACTAGTTGGGTTTTCCATTTGCTTCCCTGGCCTCTCCAAATCCTCACTGGAAGAGGAACAACTCATTTCTCTGAATTCTCCTCCCGGGTCCAGGACACGCACTAAAGCACTTCATCATCTGCCTAGTCACTTCCTTGCACCAGCTTGTCCCTCCCATGTGATTCTAACACTGGGTGTCATGACCTTCAGCCAGCCTTGAAGGTGAACCTTCTTTATGCAGCATAGCCAGAGGCATGATAGCTTTTGATACAAACCTAATAACTAAAATAGATTCTAACTTATCCAATGAAGGGAGAAGGAGCATCACTGGCACAGCCAGAACTTGCCGGTCTTTATCTGGGATGGAGAATCCAAGAGAAGAGGAAGATGCTTTACTGTCTGTAGAAACCTGAAAGTAACAATTGCCACCACTTATTGAACACCTTCTATGTGTTAGCAACTTTGAAAACATTATCCCATTGGGTTTTTAGAATAGTCTTGTGAAGAACTTGTGCTTTTAGTCCCCCATTTTACAGATGAGGGAACAGAGGGACCGAAACATCAAGTAATTCACTCAGGTCACATGCAGCTAGTTTAGAGAAGCAAGAACTGTGCTTTCTCAGTCTTTGGAGTCTCCAAGACCTACCTACCACCCAGCCCTGAAAGCCCCAGGTCCAATGATCCCTAGTTATAGCTAGCCTTGATTAATGCAGGAGAATATAGGAGACTGGGGCCGCATCTGCTTCCCGCCCTCTCCCATGGTGCCACTGGGGCTCCTCAGACCCTCAGCACTCCATGAAACAGTTTCCAATGGGCAATTCTATTTCCCGCAGTCTGCTCACTTCTCCCTTGGTTGCGCCTCTGTTGGGTCTGTTTGGAGTCCCTCTTTTTTTAATGTAGTAGGTTGAAAGTCATATAATATAAAATTAGCCATTTCAGAGTGAACAATTCAGTGGCATTTAGTGCATTCACAATGTTGTGCAACTACCTTCTTTCTGTAGTTCCAAAACATTTCCAGCACTCTGAAAGGAAACCCCATAGCCATTAAGCAGTTTGCCCCATCTCCTTAGCTCCTGGGAGCCACCAAGCTGCTTTCTGTCTCTAGAGATTTATCTATTCCAGATATTTCTTATAAATGGAATCATATAATATGTGACTTTGTACCTGGCTTCTTTCACTTAGCATACTGTTCCTGAGATTCATCCACACTGTAGCATGTATCAGTACTTCATGCCTTTTTAGGAATGGATACTATTTCATCCTATGGCCTACCACATTTTGTTTATCCATTCATCCATTAATGGATTTCTGAGCTGGTCTCTCTTCTTGAGCCTCCTCCTGTGTACTCATGAAAGTCTGTGGATCTCATCTGTCAAGCATGTGGGGCAGAACCAGGAACTCTGAAAGGAACTAGAGTCAACTTAAGGGAACTCTGGTCCTGAAACTGTACCATCTTCTAACCCAGTGGTTCTCAAGTCAAGGCAACTTCAACCTCCCACCCCTGCCCCCAGAGACGTTTGGCAAGGTATGAAGACATTTTGAGTTGTCAAAACTGGGGGCGTACTAGTAGCATCTAGTGGGTTGAGGCCAAAAATGCTTTTAAACATTCTACAATTCAAAGGACAGAAGCCATAATAATGAATTATCTGACCCAAAATGTCAATAACACCACGGTTGAGAAACCCTGTCAATCTAATCTAAAAGATCAGCCGAGTTGCCAGAGGTTCCAGAGAGATCTGATAAAATGAACAACTATTCCCAGGTCTGAGCACACTGACCATCCTGAAACTGAAGTTGTGTCTAAGACATTCAAGGACTCAACATAGTTGACACGCATGTCCTGGACACCTATTTATGGGCCAGACTCTGGTCTACCTCAAAGTATTCACAACTCCAGCTTCATATAAAACCACTCATTTAGATAACATATATTATACACAAGATGATATAAAACTAATACATTTGCTTTGCTGGGATGTGAGGTTTTTGAAACTAGCTTTTTTCAATTGTGGAAACACTGAGAAACTAGTGACTACATCTACAGTCCATCATGTGAGCATCATTTCAACACAGTGAACCATCTCATTTAACTTGGCATCCCTCCGCTGACCCGTTCACACTCCTGGGGCTTAATGGCCCAGGCCTCAGCTAAACATGTAAGAGATGTCACAGTTGACTCTATAAACCTTAAACCCCATCTTTTTAGACTAAGTGATTCTTTCATTTCTCTGAAAAAATTAGAAAAGCCATGCTTTCTTTCTTGCCTTTGCTTCTTCTTGTTGTGGTGGGTGTTTTGTGTGTTTCAAGTGTTTGTTTGTTTAACGGCAAAAAGGACAAATTCAGTGACAAGGAAGAACAAGGTGCTGTATGAAAAACCAAACTGTTAACACAGGACATGTCAAAACACCTCTCTCCTCTCCACCCACTGTGAAAGACAATTACATAAACTGGTCCCTAGGAAATAGGGTGTCAACATCTACCACCCTCCCTTTGCCCAGCCCATACCACACTGGTTAATGATTAAGAGGAAATCGTGCCTGTCTAGGCCATGCCCTAAGTGTTATTGTAAAGCAACCAGTTGAGCCTATTGAGATTTGTATCACTTATTTTACTGCTGTCACAGGAGAGTAAAAATTAAATCATAATATTAAATATTTTCATAAAGGTTAGGTAGGCATGTTTGATTTCTTTATTGCTCTACTGAATGTCAGGGGCTAGAGCATTCATAGAGGACGGACAGGGAGGAATGCTGGTATTTATGAAACAAATGTCATTAAGTTTACCTTTGAGAAGATGCATTCTTGACTTGACCTAGAGATTTCTGCACAAAGTAATTCCTACGATAAACTAGTTTTTTCCACACCAAGATTGTTATACTCTACAAACCATGACAACAAATATATCTAAAACAAAGAAACAGGTATCTTCTGATCTAGGCACATATATAGGCAGGATTACAAAACCTCAGAAGGCTCCTGAAGACCTCTGGCTTGCTCACACAGTTGAGGATAGCAGAGAGGCCCTCAGCGAGAGTATGAAATTTTTCTTCAGGGCCCATATCTCAGGTCTCTGTAGCCTTTGCCTCCAGAGGGAAGGGTGAAAGTCAGTAAAGAACCTGGCACAATGATAGAGCCAAAACACTTGGCAAGGCTGGTCACATGAGGTAAGGATGGAATCCCAGAGCGCCTTCAGCTAGAGTGTGGAGCCTCAAATGGAAGCAAATTTGGGGCATAGTATGCGTGCATATCTTTATTATAGGACTTCTCAGCCCCTTCAACATCTAAGATACACTGTGATCTCTAAGAAAGGGGAAAGTTTATTCTGGAAACATTTGACCATTTATCAGTGCATAGTCACATCTTGTGGGACCCTATGGTTTCATGGAACATGGTTTGAGAAATGTTGCCACACAAATGTATATCCAGAAGTCAGCAAGGCATCTGATGAAGTTCTTACAATGTCCTTGTAAATAATACAAAGTAATGAGAACCGGATGAAAACACTACTGTAGGGCTGCCAGATAAAATGTAGGACACCATATATTGCATGGGGCACACTTATGTTAAAAATATTCATTATTTCTCTGAAATTCAAAATTCAGATTTAACTAGACCTCCTGGGGTTTTCATTTGTTTTTGTTAAACCTGGCAACCCTACACTCCTGATGAGGTTCATGAGTTTCCCGACAATATATTTTTTTTACCTTCACAAGATATATTTTATTCTTAACCAGCAACCCATCGCTCTACTACCAAGAGGCACAGTCCAGAAAATGAGATCCTTCTCAACGTATGAACATGGTCAACTGTTAATTTCCTGTATCTTCCATTCTCTGCCAGTCATCCCTTTCACCCTCTGAATGAAATAAAAATTCGACCTGTTCTCCTAAGCCCTTCAAGTTTCACATCCAATTTGAGAATTACTGAAGAGCCAGTTCTGTCTCTTTTGATTATATCGTTTGTTTCCACATGAATCAGCAGATGTGGGTAGAGGTCAGTGAGCTTGACAAATTGTGGCTGAATCGGCTTTGTGGCTGTGTACTCAGGAACACTATGTCTGTGTACTCAGGAACACTATGGCAGTCCTGTACTGTCTCCGTCCTCAGTCATTCTTGAACAAATAGCACCTGATCACCTAGAATGTACCAGGCACCATGCTAAGCACTGGGTATATACAACAACTGAACAAGACAAGACATGGTCCCTGCCTGCAGCAAGGTTACATTCTAATAAGGAGGAAAGAAGGGGAAAAAATAAACAAGTGAATAAACTAGATTTTTTCAGATAGTGAGAAGTTGCTATGAAGGAAGTTAGAAGAAAAGGATACAGGGAGTAAGTGGTGGGGGCAATGCTGGCTACATTGGATGGGATGGCCAGGGTAGGGCTCTTTAAAGAAGTAGTATGTATGCTGAGGAATGAGGGACTAGGAATTCAACATGCGAAGAGCCAAGGGAAGAGCAATCCAGGCAGAACACAGGCCACAGTGCTTGTTCCTAGAGTTAGTAATAGGACCAGTGCTGACATGGCCCATTAAAAGGACCCCATAACCCCCAAGATGTCAGTCCTTGCCCCATGCTTGCTCTCTTCCCACTGAAGGACAGCTGAAGTAAAGGAAATAGTACCCAAAAAAAGGTCATGAAGGAACAGAGCAGCAAATGGCATTTCACCTCTATTGCCATTTAATGCAGGAGAAAACACAGAGGCAATAGCTGGAGAACAGTCCTTTAATCACACAGAGCCTTTGTTTGTGAAGTTCTGAAAGTTCTCACCTAAAACCTACTGTGCTCCTCCAGATTCTCTCTCCCTGGCTCTTTCCTTAGGGAAAATATGCAAGAGTGGTTTTCTTTGGACTCAGCACACAAACCAGATGATGTGGCACTGAGGAACGGAATGAAAATGATTCTCAAGTCATTTGGGGAAATCTCTTTCTTTAGACTGGGTAGCAAGCACAGCAACAGCAATTAGCGTTCAAGTCACTTTTTAAGCCCATCTTGGGTTTGCATGTATGTCGTTTATTTTTAAATGACTCCCAAATTACCTGCTTTCTGAGGTGACAGAATGATCAACTGTTTTCTCATAGTTTGGTGTGGTTTACTATGAAGTTGCTAAAAGTGAAGGCGGCGGCCAACTGAAAACTTGAGTGTCAAATACCACAAGTAAGAGATGCAGACTGAGTAATGTAGGTTGTTTCAGAGTGGTATTTACAAAATGTAACACAGCAAATGTAGGCCAGATATGGAAAAGAAGAGAAACTGCAGTGTTTTCATGCTGTATGAAAAATGCACAATGTTACTTTAGCTTGCAGATATGGGGAAAAGGTGGTATTACTGCCAAAAGGTGCTTTTAGGTAAGTTTCAAATAGACAAGGACAGACTGTGGGCTCTTCAGGAGCATGGCTGGGAGTTTTCCAAGAACCCTTTTGGGGCAACAGCAACTTAGTGAATTCACCATTGACTGACCCTCAGGCTCAGGATCCCAGGAGCCTTACTTTGCCAGCATACCCAGAGTAAATTCAGTTTCCCAAAAGTCTCACCTTTATGCATTCATTGGTGTTCACTAAAAGCCTGCTATGTGCCAAACCCTATGTTCTACGCACTAAGATGTAAGGGTGAGCAATTCAGATATTAACAAATCCCTTCGAATGGGCTCATTCTTTCTTCAATTAGACCAGTACACTTACAAACTAAAGAGCTCTGATTTCACTGGTCTGTGAAGTTATGCACCTTTTAAATGACCAAATCTGAGCATTCATCCTACTTCACTGCAGAAAATCTGGTCTTTTACTAAATTCCTCTCCCCAGGAATTTTTGGAAGACCCTAAATATACTTACACATTCTTCCTCACATGGATCCTAGCTATTCAGCACAGCAGGTATTTAGTAAATGAGTATTGTATGTGTGAATGAATTTTGCTAATCCCTTCTGCTTATGCTTACAAAGCACTTTTCATAGTTCTCTCATCTAAAGCACTTACTATGTGCTGTGTAGGATCCATGGCACTTGGGGGATAACTCTCCCTGCCTTCAGGTGGGTCAAATCTCATTGTGGGAAACAAGTATACACAAATGACACTTAGCTAAGAATCCAAATGAACAATACAGGTAATGAGGATTGTAGAGGAACTCAACAGGGCATTTATAATAGCTAGCTAAAACCTCACATTTCAGAACGGGCGCTCCTAACCTAGCAAAAGGAAAAGAAAGGAATTTGAGTTGTGCCTTGTGCTTAGAGTTCAATGGTAAGACCCATCTAGCTGGAACAAGAGGCATGGTAGAAAGCGGATTTGGAGAAGTCAGATGGGGCCAGGTTAAACGCAAGGCCCTCAGTGCCAGGTTCGGGAGGCTGGGCTTCACTGGCAGCCAGGGAGGAGTCATTTTTTTAATGAGGTTTATACAGAGAGAAGCATAATGGTACTGCTAGCATTGTCCTATTAGGGTTGAAGGAGAGGACAGAGTCCAATATTTCACACTTCACTGATAAAAGACAAAAGTGATACCACTGACAGAAATGGGAAGATTTTTATTTTTCCCCTAAAGGGGTGAAAGTTGGATAAATATATTAAAAGAGTTGTTGCAACAAGATTTGAGATTAGAAAACATTCAGCAGGCCTTTCCAAAGTAAGTTATTTTAGGCAGGAGAAGGAAATAAACTGACTGGAAGTCTCTAACGTTGGGTTGCACTGTATTCCTAAATTGACCTTGACCTGATGTGCCTTTACCACTATTCTTTTCAGTTCAACAAGTACTGACTGAGCACCTAGTACATATTTCTCTCTCTGGTAGGCAGTGGGTACATAGGAAAGGAGCATAGAGCATCTAGCATCAAGCCATCATCTGGTGGATATTGCTGCTGTTATTGAGTACCTGCCATATGCCAGATTCCTTGCTAAATGATTTCCATGAATTTCTATGAATTTGATCCTCTCAACCCCCTGAGAAGCAGGTTTTAGTATCTTCATTTTGTGGATACAGAAACTAAGATTCAAAAAAAATTAACCAAAAAAGATTGACTTATTTGCCCTAGGTCAAAGAGTCAGCAAGCAACCAGCGGATGCAAGATTCAAATTCAGGTCTGATGCTCATGCTTTTACCTGCTAGTCCATTCTCCAGGGTGTACATGCATAAGACAATTAAGGCACGATACCAGGTAATAGCACTCTACACTTCTCATTCCTCTTTGTGGTCTTGTGTGCATTCATGAGACTGGGAGCAGGTTCATAAGGGGATGAAACGTGCTGTGGAGTATTATCTTGAGATGATTTTCTGAGGAATAAAGGTGGGTCAAGTTAGATGGAGAGTGTACAAAATTTCAATCCCTCCATACCGTGATTCATTTTTCCCTCTCTGGTTATTGACCCACATTCATTCTCTAGTACCTTTCCAGCTCTACTCTTTCACTTTGACCCATCTTTAGATCTCCTAGATATGTAGCCTTTCAGTGGTTTAACTTGAGCCAATGGTAAAACCTGTAATATCCATAGAAGTCGGGTGGGGGTTGGGGTGGCAGGTCCTTTACCTAAATATCAGTTCTCTCAGCCAGGTTCTTGATAAGAGCTGGGACAGACAATTCAAGGTTATGTTCTGTTCACTACCAAGTATCTGGAGAAAGTAATTAGTCTGATTCTGTGGCCTCCAAATTTTTAACAGTTAAAAAAAAAGCACATATTCCAAATAAAAGTAAATATAAATGTATTTATTTACAAATTACATACACATACTACAACTATACTAATATATTGCATATGTTATAATAGAAGCATACACAAAAATATGAATTTTAAAATGGTGAGAAAAGATCAAATCAGCAGTATTTAAAATAAGACTTTTTATTAATGGTACAAAAATATTTTTGTTCTCACTTTAAAGTATTATTCAGTATAATTTAGTAAATGAGACTAACATAACTTAACATGGCTCCTTAATTTTTAAAATCTTATGATACATCCATTTGAAGGGCTGGTTCTAAATTTAGATTGATACTAGGTTTTAATGGAAATCTTGGTTGAAAAAGACATGTCAGTGAAACTTTGATCCAAACCGAAGTAGTATACCATTGTCTATACTATCATCATGAACGCATTTTTTAAAATTTCACCCTCCCATTATTCAAAGGTTTTTTTTGTAACTTGCCTAGTAAATTTCTATATTTCCTGATGTCAATCAGCTATGCCTGCAAACTAATCAGCAGGTATGATATTTTAATATTTTAAAGAAATGGGTTCAAATTTTACTAAAATTCTTCATTTGGAAAAGTTTTCAAGAGATTCAAAATTTTTTTCCCTATTTTTAAAAATTATTCAGATACCAGAGGTTTGTCTTAGGTGACAGAGCAAGCAAACCACATAAAAGGTTGAAACATTTTCCAGTATTCATTTCGAATATGTACTTTTTTTAAAGCAGTTACTTTTCACCCATTAAAATTCACCTTGAAGAGGTAGATTAGTTTTTTTTAATATCTTCTGGGTATCATACTATGCCAACTACTTAGCAAGTAAAAGCAAATCTGGAATACTCATCTTTGTTTAAAAGAAAATACTATGCTGATGGACAGTGACTGCAATGGGGTGTGGGGGATACTTGATAATATGGGTGAATGTAGTAACCACAATGTTTTTCATGTGAAACTTTCATAAGAGTGTATATCAGTGATACCTTAATAAAAAAAGAAAGAAAGTAAAAAAAAGAATCATCTTGGGCCAATCAAAAATTTAAAAAAAATATATAAGTAACCAACTCTACACAATTTTGGTAACCAATTGAATCATCTAATCAATTGGGCACTAAGTAAAGAAAGAAATAATAAAAACAAAATATATTTTTACCCCTGGCATTAATTTTAAAAAAAGAAAAGAGTGCAAGTTATCTCTAAGTTCAACAACTGTTAAAATCTTTCCTCAATATAACTAGTGAACTGTGTGGGTGGTACAAAAGATTTCCATGGTCACTGTCCTTACAAAGTATTCAAAAGGTTCAATGATTTAAGATTATATAAACCATACCCTTCTCCCTGCACGGGTAAACACAGTGTGTTGCAATACCCTGAAAACAAACCAAGTGCGACTGCTGCTGAGAACCACTCTGAACTCTGAGACACCCGTTCTTCCTTTAGGTTGCTGATGGACCTATGTGCCATGTCGAACCCAGAGATCCAAATGAGCAGTACCAATCCAAACATTAAACATTAGTAAGGCTTAACTTCTTTTTTAGATAAATAGTAGACATGAATTCTATTAAGAGGGACAAACTTTCAGTTAAAAAATAAATAAGTCACAGGGATGAAAAGTACAGCATAGGGAATATAGTCAATAATACTGTAGTGACTTGATATGGTGACAGACGGTAACTACACTTACCGTGGTGAGCATTTCGTAATGTTTATCATTGTCCAATCACTATGTTGTACACCTGAACCCAAGGTAATATTGGATGTCAATTATACTTCCATACATTATGTACATAAACACATTTAATAGTTTCTCCACACCCAAAGAGATCATCTTGCACACCCCTTGGGGGTCCATACATCCACCACTTTGGATGGCCTACCACACTGGCCTAGGTTACTGATAAAGTACAAGCCATTAACTTTGAACTAATGAGTAGGTAGATGGTCAGGAGAGCTTTTCATTAAGAGGCTTGAGAAGCTCACACAGTGTCCTCAAGCAGGGGAAGGCCATCCTTGGCCTGCTCAGAAGTCAACTTAATACTATCAGATGCTAAAAGCAGTATTTTCAGTTCCATACTGTAAGGCATACTTGGGAAAGTAATAGACTTCTGAGAAAAGCTAATGAAAAAGAAATTACATATAGAATAAACACATCTAAAATATCATTATTAGTAATTACTAGGATTTCCACTGCTCTCTGTAGGCTCAAAACAGTCTGCTATTTCTTAACATGTTTAACTATCACAACAAGCCTATGATGTAAATATAGTCTCATCCCCAACTTTTTAAGTGAGGAAAATGAGGCCCAGAGGGAAAACTTAACCTGCCCAAGGTTGCACACCTACAAAGTAGTGAAGCCAGGCTTAAGATCCAGGTGCTGCTGCTCTTCCTTTTGCTTACCACCTAACATGGCACACAGCTCTGCCACCCTGGGACCAGCAGCTCAGTTCCAACCCAAAGCTGATGACTTCCACTTCCAGCTCCTCTACTCCTTGGATCCTTGCCTTCAGATCTTAAACCAAATGCCTTATCCTGGCTCCCTGACTTTCTGGACACTATTAGATCCCCTGAAAATAGGCACTTCATCGTCTGCATTTGTCAGTCCTGCAAAGACCAGGAGCAACTCTGGAAATGTACTTAGTGTTCAAACACCATTTGCGCGTTGGTATGTTTGCACCTACCATGCATGCGTATGCTTATTCCTCCTACCAGACCATAAAGGGCTGTAAAGTGGCCTGTGGTCCATTCACCGAGGATATGCAACGGTTCCTCTTAGTTACCACCTGACAACCCCAAGGACTGGGAAACAATGCATAGAGTAGGAACTACTATAAAGTTTTATCTACTATGACATATGTGGATAGAATAAAGGTGAAAATATTAAAATTCCTTTGGCTTTAGCACTTTGAAACTTAATGTAGCATCCTTCATAGAACTAATTTGTTCTTTAAGGTGGCTTATTAATGGAAAAGAGAAATAGGATATTCTTAAGGGAATAATTTCAGTACAGATGAAGGTCAGCCAGTATTCCCTTTGAAAAGTGTTAATACTACATCATGGCACAAATCATGGCACATATTAATAGATTTACCCCCATTTATTTTCATACATACACACAAATACACATATTTGAAAAGTAAACATATAAGAAAACCAGAGTAATTTTAATGGTTAGTGTTGCTATCAAGCATCATAGAAAGAGAGAGGTTAAACTAATGGTGTGAATCTGGGCAAATTAATTCTCAGTGTCAGTTTCCTAACCTTCAAAATGTAAAAATAATCATTTCTACCCCCATTGGATTATCAGGAGGACAAAATGAACTAAAACATGTAAAATCTTCAGCACACTGCCTGGCAATTAGTAAGCACTCAATAAATGTTAGCTTTTTTTTCTTTTAGAAATGATGATTATTACCTTTTGTTATTATCATTATTATTTTAAGAGCAAGAAGCCTGAAGATTCATTTCTAGATGAATTGGAAAAAGCCTACATAGTCACTAGAGAAAGCTATGTAGCCCAGAGAAGACTTGAGGCGTGTGGTCAATAGTTCATGAAGGGATTTGATGAGGACAATGCTGAGAAGTTGTTCTCAAGGTAAATGAAACAGTGACCAAGGAGATTTGGAAAAAATTCAAGTAGGAGAGACATGATTGGAATATATTCCTTTACTTCCCTAAAAATAGAACAGGCTACTGAGAAAGCTGGTGGGGTCCCCATTGCTGGACACCACCCTTAAGCTACAAAATACCCATTCATCCAGCAAAAAGCAGGTCTCAGGTCCCAAGAAGTCTATTTATGAATCTCCCATACATCACAGACCCACCAGCTGTAATGGGAAATCTCCATTATCAATCCATAGGGAAACCATACCGGAACCCTGGCTTCTGCTTTTGACAAAGCCAGTTCACACACCCACAACGGTAGCTCTCTGCCCCAGCACCATCAAGAGCACAGTCCCCAGGTATGCCTACCCAGTACCATTGTCACTTTCACATTTAAATGTCATCATCTGAAGAAATTAATGGGCACATTAAATTTTCCGCCTGCAAATGTGCAAATCCAATTTTTTCAGATGACTCAAGCTGAGAAATCCGAATTTTCCATCCAACATTGAACTCAGAAAAGCCAACATCACACCCACATGGGGTTTGGTTGATTTTCTTTACCCCAAACCAGTCTGAAAAGTGCATTTCTTTCTGAAACAAAAGGCTCAGTTGTAGAATTATCAAGATGAGATGGGATTGTGACAAAAAATTAACTACTCTATGTCAAAGAGGTGTCAATGAATGTGGCATTAATTCTGGGCCTAGATTTTAAGTCCTGCGATTCTCCTTCTCTGTAGGGCCAATGCTTCTATTTTCAGAGGGCTTGACAATCCTCTAGACTAATTGTGCTTGGACACTTCAAATAGTGGAGTCCAGCATTTACTGGGACCTTGCCCATCTTCATAACTTCTTACAATATATTTTTCCTTCGACTTCAAAAGAAAAAGGAGTTTTACATGTTTTCCCAGCTTAGTGAGGTTGGATGGATTGCTAAAAATAGCTTGGAAAGAGGACCCAAGAGGAAATTTTGTTTTGAGAAGTAAGATCAGGTTTCAAGATGCAAGGCAGGACCATACCTAGGGTGCAATCAGACAACTTTGCTTTCCATTTCGTTTCATTTGCTTGGAAAGAGTTGGGTTTCTGGCTGTCATCACACACACCAGACAGTCCTGCTCCCAACTTACATATCTAGGTTATTTCTAGAGAAGTGACAACTTCTCTAACAGCTAATCTCTCCATTTGCGTCATGGGCTTCACACTCCCGGCTTTGCCCCCACCCTCTGTGGGGACGGGCTGGAGGATGTTTAAGCAAACCCTTTGTGATGTTTAGGCCAAGGATACCTCAGAGGACCATCTTCTTGAGCTTAGCAAACTCTGTGGTCAACCAATACACTGGCTGATATTAGAGAAGCCCCACACATTGGAGAGGAAACCATCACAGACACCAAACACACAGGCAGCGAGCTGAGACAGGCACATGTGTACTACACACTGCTATTCTAATCCGTATGGGGCCAGCTTTCTGCAAACACACTGACTCCCAGCATGCGTGCATGCACACACACATGCACGTATGCACACACATCCCTACCCTATCCTGTGGGTCCTACTCTTCCCTCCAGTTTTGCTAGGCTAATTAGATAAACTGCTCTACAGCAAGGCTCTGATAACTGTTTGGAGCTTAATGTGTTGGTGTCCCTCCCCATCCAGCTCCCTATATTTAAAAGGGGGGCTCCAGAACATGTAATATTTTGTTTCTTGCTGGAATGGAAAGTCCAGGCCTTGGGGCCTGCCTGTAGGGAAAGAATTTGGCAAAGGAAGATCCTTTCCCCACACCCTACAAATCACGAGGCTTGGGTGACTGCCTACTCCCTCGACATAAAGCTGGCTCCAAGTCTAAAGACACACATATGGTGTCCAGCTGCCTCTCACTTCAGAGTCAGAGACTCGGCCTTCCTCTTGTCTTCTGCAACCTAAATTCCATCACCTCCTCATAGATCACTGATGGGAGCCATATGTTTAGAACTTACATGCACTTTATTCACAATGGAAAATTCTAGTCAGACTTCTGCAATAGATAACTGGATGTCAGCTTTGTTAAATTTCTCTGGACACAGAGCAAAGCCATTTGGCAGTCATATTTCTCCATATGTCTTATAAAAGTAAAATAATTTTTTGGCCTTAAGTACACTTCCTTGACTGTAGATTCGGAAGACATTTGTAAATAGTCTCACAAGCATGTGATCCCTTTCATCTGTTTAGACTAATATATCACTTTCAGAGGTGAAACTTAACTCTTATATTTCTAAATACATTCCATTCTGTCCTCACATAGGAAGACATATACACATACAAGTAGTGTGTCATTCGGTTGCAGAAGCCTGTATTCTAGCCCAGACAGATGCCTCCCCATCTCCTGATCTGTGCCAATTTAGCACTTGCTTGTACAGTATCTTATATGGTCCTCTAATTGCTTCCGATGTATTAAGCTGATCTTGCCAACCATATTGTAACATCTTTGAAGCCCTGGTCCACATATGATACTCCTTATGCAGCCTGTAGAACCGAGGCCAGTGGTGAGCATATGGCGGGAACTCTGAAGTGAATGGTTGAATTGAATTAATCTTCCTAATCCAGTGTCTTAAAATATTGAGGACCTTTTAAAATAAAACCAAGGCATATGGGTGGGAGAAGAGTATGGCTATAAAAGAATAGCACAAGGGAATTTTCTGGGGAGATGATTACATGAATCTATGTGTGTGTTAAAACTCATAAAACCATGCACTTCCCCAAAAGTCAATTTTACTGTAGATAATTTAAAAACATAAAACATTTAAATAAAAGCAAATAAATGAATACATTTTACTTTAAGCACGGTCTTCGTGCTAATCCTAAAACTTACTCTAACCCTTGTTTCCTATACAGAATTGAGTGAAATGTTTCTTTCAAATCACTCTGAATCTCTTAGAATCAAGTTCCCCAAAACACCTTTCATAAATCAGCAACAATCATCATATAGATTTCAGATACCTCTGCTCTCTAATAAAGGCTATCTTCTGAATCATGCCAGAGGTTACAAGTTCCAGGTTGATCAAAAGAAACAGAAATCCTAAGAAGTCTATTGAATGACAGAACTTGGACTAAAGCTATTCCAAATCCAGTTCTTTTTCATACCACAGAGGTTAAACAATACAGGATTCTTCTATTTATATGTTTATATC
Organism: Manis pentadactyla; assembly: GCF_030020395.1. NCBI lineage: Eukaryota > Metazoa > Chordata > Mammalia > Pholidota > Manidae > Manis > Manis pentadactyla. Next base: position 122,127,729 of record NC_080038.1, read on the forward strand.
CTTACTCATGCCATAAAGGATTTGAGGCAACTTATAACAATACATATAACACATTACATATAAAAATCAAGACCAGGAGGAAAAAAAAAGCAATAAAGCCAGATGGAATAGTAGGACATAGATTTTCAAGCCATAGAGTCCTACATGGTTAATTAAGTTAGAACTGCAAATTTGGCTCTGAACATCCTGGCAATCAAAGCAAATGACCATTTACCAGATTTGCATGTCTATGAGGAATAAAGGCATACCAGTTCCTTGGCACAAGCAAAGCTTTTCCTAGCACTGAGTTCTATATGTCTCACGTGGAGATGTCCTACAGAAGACACAAATAACACAGTGGATGAAGTTTTCAACAACAGCCTTATAATATACTTAATTAGTTTTGAAGGATTTTAAAAAACATTCCTAGGTCAAACAAATTGTGACTTCAGCAAATTAACTGCCGCACTCAGAGGCTCAGTTTCCCCATCTATGAAAACAAGGCATTGGATGAGCTGGCCTCCTAATTTCCTATCAGCACTGACATTCTTTGACTCTGTGATTAATAACATAAACTTTGTTTTACTACCAACTTATATGATCCTTCCCAACCTGTTTTCATTGTATATATGTATGTAGGTATGCTAGATAGTTCTTCAGTGGTCTAGGGAATTCAGTTTCTATTCCATATCCTCAAACAGAACCAACCTCAAATGTAGACATAACAGTTTTCAATCTGATACAGAAAAAGGCCTCCTCACAGCCTCTGAACAACAGCCTCAAAAAACAGGAAAACCTTCTCCACAGGTCCTGATGCCGGAAATCGGGCTATTACTTGGCCAAAGGGTAGGAGAAAGGAAGAAAAAATATATTGACTACCCACTATGTGCTAGGTACTTTAACATGGATTTTATCTCATTCATTCTTTACAACAATCCTATGAATTAGGGATTATCCCCATTAAGAAACAAACTTGTAATGGATTTGTATTCTGTCAAGCTAGCTACACCGAACTAGGATCTCTGGAATCCTCTTCCCTATTCCAAGTTGTTCAGATTTAACATGGGCCATGAGAGACATTTTACATGAAATTGTGGAAGTGAAGTAGCAGCCACCATTGTCTTGTGCCCGGATGGTGGGTGCAGGACACCAGGGGCTACTGCAGCTGAGGCATGTTGTCCTCTCTCCTGGGTCTGAGCCCCAGCAACTGCTAAGCTCCTGAGGCTTCTCTGACTTGTTTAGCTCTGTAATGAAGCATACCACCTGCTTCTGCAGGATACCCCCATCTTTGAAGTTGGAGGCTTAGAAACTATGAGAGATTGATGTGAATTCCAGGTTGTTCTCGTGTGTTCCAGCTGATCCTCATAAGTTCTAGTTTGACCTTGCTCTCTCCTACTTCCTGTTCATCTTCGCTGACTGTCTGTTCTGCTGACTTCAAGCCCAGCACCAGATATAGAAGCAACAGCCTAATGTGAACTATTTAATCAGCTCCCACAAATGTTTAAGGTCAACCCCACCCATAATAAATCCTTCATTTTCTATCACTCATAACAGTTCTGCTTCTCTGATTCAACATAGACTGATACAAGGCTCAATGAAGTAAAGTTATTTGCCCAAGGTCACAAAGCTGGAGGCAGAGTTGTAAATTAAAATGGGTTTATCTGACTCCAAAGTTCATACATAATTCCCTAGGTAAGGAATTTCCTCTTACCTAAGCTCTGATGAGAACTAGCACAGATTTTCCCAGCAAGATAATAAGCAATTGTAGTAAGAACTCCAAGCTCCTCCCCTGCTTTATTTTCTGCCACTGAATTTATCACCATTTCACATATTATACATTGAACTATTATAGCTTGTTCATTGCCCCATCCACTAAAATATAAGCTCCATGAGGGCAGAAATGTGTATTTGTTTTGTTCACTAATGTATCTCCAGTACCTAGAAAAATATTTTGCACATAGCAGATGCTCAACAAATATGTGTGGATGAATGACTTGAACTTTGCCATACCAGCCAACAGGAACAGCACTTTGGGGTAATAAGAAACACTAAAAGAATCCAAATTTAGTCAAGAAAAAGTTATTATAAATGTTCTGAGATTCAACCTCCCTTAAAACAAAAGCTAATGATAAGAACAAAGTGTTTTAATAGCATCAAGAATTCATCAACATAATGAAAAACCACCACCAATAACACAGAAACCTAAACAAATGTATTTTCCATGGTAAACTGCTGTCCCCAACACTAGCTCAGCTGTACAGCATAGCTGCATTTTGAATATCCCTACCTGCAAGTCAGTCATTGTTGACTTCTGGCCATTTCCTCCTTAGGAAACGACACCTACAGGACAATAGGAAAACGTGTAGACAGAGAGTTCATAGACTATCACAGGTAGAAGTACCTAAAAGATAATCTTTTCTTTTATAGGTGAGGAAACTGAAGAGCAGAGAGAAGTGCACTAAGAGACTATTAAATCTGAAGAGACTAAGGTCACACAGCTTGATCTGAGTCTCGGTCCCCTGCTACCTAGAATCAAATCTCTAATCTCTACTGTGACATCTCTAAGCAGTAAAAGGAGAATAATCGTAACTACCTCAGAGTTGACATTAAATGAAATAATACATGAAAAAAGCCTGGCACAGTGCCTGACACGTAATATAACATGTTATTTACCTCTCCCTGTCAGACACCACACCCTATCAATATAAATCTTTCCTCTTCTCTCCTCGTTGGTCCATATATACATACAATTCACACCATCTAAATAAGATATTCTACTAACTTTAACTATCTTTCACGATGACAGTTCTGGAACCACTTTAAGAATCTAAGGAACCCCAATAACAATGCAGACTTCAGAAACAGGGACACTTATTTGCTGAAAAAAATAAGATTCAGAGTTGGGTTTTGTTAGCTAGCATATTCCAGTGGCACATTTAAAATTGAAATTGTTTACCAAAAGTGCATTTACTGACTACCATTTTGGGATGAGGAGCAGTGGCAGAGTTCCAGGCACACCTGCATTCATTTCAAGCCATCTGGAAAATTCCTGACATCCTCATTCCCTCAGTGTAAGCTTGATGGTCCCCATGCTATTATCTGCCCTCCAAAAGTTGATGAAAAGGAAAATAAGCCACTTTTCAGGGGGGGTCTACTCTGAAATGGCTTTAGTAAAATCTACCAAATTTGGTATTTTTCTAGGAGATTCTTGAAGGCATAAATAAATTGAGAAGTGACAGAATGACTGGCAGGATTTGGGGGAAGTAATGCATTGCTAGCTATTTCCTCAAATCTCATTCTATAGACGGCCACATCTTCTGCCACTTCTTAAAGCTGACTCTGTTGGGGTTAACTTGAAGATGTTACTAGAAAGCTGAATGTGCTCTCCACAGTCAGTGAAAAGTCTGTCAAGAAAACCATGGTGAGAGCTGCTACCTGTCTTATACATCAAGGACAAACCTGAATTCATGTTCCTATTTCCAGTCATCAATAACTAGTACTCTGCCCTAAAAGACCATCCTTACCCATGCCAATAAACGTAAGTGCAGCTCCTCTGTGTATGCTCCTAGGGTCTTGTGACAGGCAAAAGGAACTAGAATCTGAGCAGGCACTGCTATACTCCAGTGGCAGAGCAGAAAAGAAAAAGGAAGTGAAGCTCAGGTCTAATTCCTGGTCCACTCCAGGACCACACAAACACTAAAGCCATCACTAGATCCTCCTAGACAGCCCCAGCAGAGACCACTGCTGTCACTTCCTGAGTCTCTCTGTGGACTTGAGGCATGCATCTAAGAGGACCAAAGGCAGGTAATGAAGCCAGCAACCACATTCTACCTCTGAGCCAGCCTCCAACCATTATGAACATTTGTTGTTCATAGATTTCTTTAAAAGAATTCTTCACATGACCCAAAAAGTACCATAAATATATGCTTTTGGTCATGAAGTAATACTGAAGAGAGATAAAGAGTCTTAAAGAGCTGGGTGGAATCCAAGCTCTACCACTTATTAGCTGGGCATCCCTAAACAAATAACTTAACCACCCTAAATTTCAGTTTCCTCATCTATAGCATGGAGACAACTATACAACTACTTTATGGAATTGTTGTATTAAACAACATAATATATATGTCACAATGCCTGCCATCTACTTTATAATACTTCAGATTAGACAGTGTGATATTAGGTAGGTAACAGTGGGTTTTGGTTTTACTTCTAGAGTCAGTCCTCTGCCCTCATCAGGATACATGGATGGGGACAGGCAGCCAGAGTTATACCAGAAAGGACCACAATCCAGAGGTGATGACCGTGTACTTCTGCTACCTGCATCTCAGGCACAAAACCACCTATACTTTGCTAATTAGCATAAATGAATGTAAAAAATTGATTTTCATTGATGAAAAATAGTGGCTTGTTAACTTGCATGATAAATATTTTAAAAGGGCTCTAACTGGTTTTAAAACTATATATTTTAGAGACACTTCCACCCTTGCATGAACAGGATGTGAGAATCCAGGGAATCCTGTAGCCTGTCTGTACCCTTAGGGAAAGACTTGAAATTTAATACCTGCAGAGTCCTTCTCCAGCCACTGATTTAAAGAATTTTTCTTGTTTCTCTAATGTCTACTATAAGGCACAAAAATCCTGTTTCTGGGAGAGATATCAGTGAACATAGAGGAACAGGGAACTACAAGGCTTCTCCCTAAAAGCAACTAATGACCTGGCAAAAACTGCCAGATCAACTTTTGAAGAACTGTTGAATACAAACCAAAAACTGACAATAACCAGGGGAAGACTTGAAGAAAAAAGATGCTGCTTTGTGGTAATAGAGCACTGTGTTATTTTAAATTGCCCACCCATCACCCCACACACATCAGATTGGCAGTGGCTGTGCAAACCACAGCCTGTACTTCTGATGCAGATTGCTAGTGCCAGAGGAAGCAATATGGACCATATTCTCACAAAATTGGATATTGACCTGTCTGGCATTCCACTCAATGACCAGAAAAAAGGCTACCCTTACCAGAGCAAAGGCTACACTTTGTTTTGCTCAACTCAGAGTTCCCTGTACTAGAGCAAAAGCATTCAAAAAGGAACAGATACTGGCTGCAGCAGTCTGAGGAAAAGAAAAACACTTGGAACAAGAAATAGACCAAGAATTCTTGGAAGGAAGAGGTTGGGAAAGGAACTACATGTGGGAATAGGGGATTCTAAAAGCTCCTGAGTATACCAGGGAATCGAAGGATGCCCATACATGTCCTGTGTGGGATGCATATTCAGAAAAGGCCTGAGAAGACCCTAAGCTTTAACCTCTGGCTAGCCTTCAAGCCTTATACAAGTAAGAAGTAAAGACTAAAAGTTGTAAATGACCTGGCTAAAGATTGAAGTATTAAAAGAGTACCCCAACATAGAACCAATCTGTTGGCTACAGACATTTAAGTAACTCAAAACACCAGCTGACCACAAAGCTAACAGAACAAAGACCTCAGGGCCACATATGACAAAGAATACAGACTTTACAAAAATAGTTTATAAAAGCCCACAGCAGGCAACATTTGAATATGTTAAAGTTGTATTGCTGGTTCTTTCCAGGACCACACATTTGACCACACTCCAGAGCCATACATTTGAATGTGTTCAAATTCTGGGTAGGGTAGAAAATCTGATTTCCAGAATTGTCACACTATAATATTCAAAATACCTAATTTTCAACAAAAAATTACAAAGAATGCAAATATGCAAGAAAGTACGGCCCATCCACAGGGGAAAAAGTTAATTGAAAATGTTCCTTGGGAAGGAAGCCCAGGCATTGGACTTACTAGATAAAGACTTTAAGAGAACTGTCAAATATGCTCAAAGACTTCAAGGAAACCATGAACAAAGAACTAAAGGAAACAAGTAGAACAATGTTTCAACAAATAAAGAATATCAAATAAATAAATTTTTTTAAAAAATAGAAACTGCAGTGAAAAATTCACAATAGGGGTTTAGCAGCTGATTGAGAATGCAGAAAAAAGAATCATCAGACAAAAGAATCAGCAAACTTAAAGATAGGCCAGTTGAGATTATTCGATCAGACTAGATAAAAGAACAAAAACAAAAACAAATAGAGCCTAAGAGATCTGTGGAATACCATCCAGCATCACCAGTGTATGCATAAACAGATTCCCAGGGGGAGAGGAGAGACAGCACAGAGCCCAAAATAATTGGAAGAAATAATGGCCAAATACTTCCAAAATCGGATGAAAAACATGAATCTGTATATCCAAGAAGCACAATAAACCCAGTCATGATAAATTCAAAGATCTCCACACCAAGACATTTAATAGTCAAATTGTCAAAAGAGAAAGCAAGAAGCAGCTCATTGCATATGAGGGATCCTCAATAAGATTAATAGCCAATTTATTTTCAAAAATCAAGAGCAAGTAGGATAGCATATTTAAAGTTTTGAAAGAAAAATAATGTAAACCAATAATTTTATGTGGAATGACCCAAAAATTAAGGCATTCCCAGATAAAAACAAAAACTAAAGTAGTTCATCACTAATAGACCTGCCATACAAGAAATTTGAAAGAGGCAATTCTACAGGATGAAATGGAAGCACACTAGACAATAACCCAAAGATATTTGAGGAAATGAAGCTCACTAGTAAAGGTAGCTACATAGGTAAGCATAACAGTGGTAGGTAATATTGTACATAGTTTTGTAACTCTCCTTTTTTTGTCATTCTTTTGTGTCTCCATATGATTTAAAAGACAAATGCATAATAATTACAAAGTGCTGTTAATAGGCATACAATATACCAACATGTAATTTCTGAAAATAACACAAAGCAGAGCACAGAGCTATAAAGGAGCAGTTTTTGTATACTATTGAAACTAAATTGGTGTTAATTCAAACTTGATAGGTATAAAGTTGTCAATTATATTCTTCAGGATAATCACTAAAGAAAAAACTAAAAAATATGCAGGAAGAAAAACAAGAAGGGCATCAAAATAGTACACTAGAAAAAAAGTAATTGATTGATAATAAAGTCAGTAATGGAAGAACTGAGGAATGAAAAAGGTCTAATTCAACAACCAAAGGAAAACAAAATCCAATGAAAAAAAGTGGGCAAAGGATCTGAATAGCCATTTCCTCAAAGATATACAAATGGACATCAAGCACATGAGATGCTCAACATCATTAATCAGGGAAATTAAAACCATATAAATTAAAATTAAAATTGACCATATGATATAAACCATATAAATTAAAACCATAGTGAGATACCACTTCATACCCACTAAGATGGTTATAATCAAAAAAAGAGAAAGAAAATAACAAGTGGTGGCAAGGATGTGGTGATGTGGGAACCCCCATACGTTGCTAGTGGGAATGCAAAATGTTGCAGTCCAGTGGAAAACTGTTTGGCAGTTCCTCAAATAGTTAAACACAGAATTACCATATGACCCAGCAATTCCACTCCTAAGTATATATCCCAAAGAATTGAAAACAGGGACTCAATCAAATGCTTGCACATGAATGTTCATAGCAGCAATATTCACAATAGCCAAATGTAGAAACAATCCAAATGACCATCAGTGGATAAAATAAATGTACTTTATCTATACAGTAAAATATTACTCAACCATAAAAAGGAATGACATGCTACAACATGGATGAACTTGAAAACATTATGCTAAGGAAAGAAGCCAGACACAAAAGGTCACATATTGTATGATTCCATTTTTATGAAATTTACAGAATAGATATACCCATGGAGACAATAAGTAGATTAGTGGTTGCCAGGGTCTGGGAATGTGGGAGAGAGAAGGCAGATGGGGAATGACTACTTAATATGCATAGAATTTTCTGTGAGGGTGATGAAATGTTCTGGAATTAGATAGTGGTGATTCTTACACAACATTGTGAATGCACTAAATGCCACCAAATTGTACACTTTAAAATGATTAATGGTTAACTTTATGCTATGTGAAATTTACCTCAATAAAACGGATTTTTCAAAATCCTGCTTCTTAAATATGGTTATGTCTTTCTCCTGTGACCCTTCTAGGCATGTCATGGTCAAAGCCAAATGACAGATTGCTGGGATGTTATCAAGCTTACAGAACAAGTTGCATGAACCATTTTGTCTCTGCTGTTAATGAATGTTTAGTTAATAAATGTTAATGCATATGACAAAATTTAGTCCAAGATTTGCTTTCATATAGCCTCATAGGGAGATTATGAAAAAGTAAATAACCCTCACACATCTCAAACCAAACTTCTTTGATGGCTACGATTATACCCAAATAAATAAGCACAGGTAAAATCAAATTGACCAAGGCCAGTTTACAATACATGGTAAGTGTTCAACAAATGTTAACTGCTATTGTTGAATTTCAAAATGAATTTAATTCATTAATTAAACCATATAAATTAAAACCATAGTGAGATACCACTTCATACCCACTAAGATGGCTATAATTAAGATGAATTTAATTAATTAATTAAACCATATAAATTAAAACCATAGTGAGATACCACTTCATACCCACTAAGATGGCTATAATCAAAAAAAGAAAAAGAAAATAACAAGTGGTGGCAAATTATTGATTTTAATCAAAATGAATTAATTGTTATTGTTAAATTCCAAAATGACTCATTAACACGCCCAAGAACTGTAGAAAGAAAGATGGGGGATTAAGAGAATTTCCAAATAAATCACATATGTATGACCAAAGTAACATCGTATGGAGCACAGGTTTCAGAAGCCGACCACCACCACCACACAGACAAAACTACAAACCCTGCAAGAAAGAGCATTGGGTAGCCATCAAATACCTTTAGACGATAATATAAATCTTATGCTTATTTCACAAAAGCAAATTTACCAACTCCCAGTGGTTAAGGAATGTTCCCTTGAAGCCAGACTGTGTTTAAACTCCATTTAAAATAACACTTCTTCACATTCGCTAAGGCTTCTCACTTTCCTAAGCATGCTCACGCAGCTGGTCCTCTTACGCTTTCCACGTCAATGGGAGATAAGATAGAAATAATGCCTACCCTACCTAACATAAGGACACTGAGGCACAATGAAAGCAAGTAACTTGGCTACAGGTACACACAGACCCAGGTCTTCTAATTCTCTGCCTAGAGCTTTTTTCAACTCAATTTCCAGTTATGTACTTTCAGGCTCAAATGGGTTCCAGGCAAGAAGAGTATCACAACTGAGATTAAGAATAAACAATTAAACAAAAGAAACCAAATGGTGTTAAGCCACAGAGCAAAATACATGATACATTCTTCTCCAACAGTCACACATTTCTTTACCCCCATTTGCAGTATCATCTTGCAACAACCTTGGTAGCATTCAGAGCCAACAGCCCAATAGGAATTCAAATGAGAAAATCATACCACCCCCACTACAAAATCTCCCCACCCTACCAGAAGCCAGTGTTATTGGCCTTTAGTGATGTGATGGACAGGCCACTGAGTGCAAGGTCAGAACCACAGCAAGTCAGGCCTCCACTTTGTCCCAAGAGTGGAAGCAATAGAAGCCAGGATGGAGACTCTTCCATCCAAATAAGACCACGTGAAACTCAGAGCCAGGAACCAAGCATGGCAGCTGCTGACTGGAAGAGGGCGGGGTAGCAAAAAGGAAGTAATTCTGCGTGGACATTCCTTCCCTTATAAGCTGAAAGTCGTTCTTGCCTCCCAGCTCCTACAGCACTTTTAATTTGTGCTGCTTAATACTTATAAAATTGGCAAGCACCTGTGGAATACATTCTATGTTAGCAACTGTAGTCCCTGCCCTTTAAAGAGCTTTACTATCAAGTTGGGGAGAAAAGATACTCATATCCATGAAACAGTGAGACCAAGGTGCAGGACAGGAGATAATAAAAGGTTATATAGTAAAGAGTAGGCAACCTAAGAGGTCAGAAAAGAGGCAGGGAGAAAAGGAACTCATTTAATCTTCATAATAACCCTATGAGGTAAAAACTAGTAGTATTCCCACTTTACAGATGAGGAAACAGAAACTCAGAAAAGTTTTATGCAAATCGCCAAGGAAACACTGGTTGTAAGTGGCAGAGTCAGGAGTTCAACCAAGATCTGTCTGAATCCAAAAAGACTGGAGTCAACAGAGAGTGTTTCCTGGAGGAGCTAGGGTGTGCATGAGGTCTTTAAAGATGGAAAGGACTTGAAATCTGAAGGGCCTTGAAAACAGGTATGAATTTGGTAACCATCAAAAAGCATTGTGCAGAGCCACACATTGAGGGCAGGATGTTAGGAATAATAGTCTATAGTAATAGGCAGAATAATCTGAAAGAGTGAGAGACTGGACTCAGGAACCCAGTAAGGTGGCAGTTACAGAATGCAGGCATGCAATGCTGTAGGGCAGCCTGAACCGGGACAGAAGGGTGCCCAGTGGAGTAGAATTAAAATATCTAAGGAGGAAAACATAGCGTGAGGCAACTTTAAAAATAGGGGCAGAGGAGATGGATAAGAAAAGATTCCAAAAGTTTGAGCCTTGAAATACCTAAGAAGGCTTGGACCACATGATGGAAATGATGTCATCAGGAAGGGAAGCGGGCTGGAACACTCGGTTTGGCACAAGTTGAAATTGAGATGTGGATAAAAGAAATCCAAATAGAAATGAGACAGTTGAAGAAATAGGTCAGGAGCTCAGATGAGCTCAGAGCCAGAAATGGCAGTCTCCCCATAGAAATGCTAGTTGAAATCATGAGTGTGGATTAGTTACTGTGGCAGACTTTTTTATTTGTCTACCAAAAAGCTACTCCTCATTTCTTCCTTGGGTACAGAATCCCAGTTTTGTCCTATAGCAGACACTCGTGTTCTCCAAGGAGGCTGAGAGCTCTCCTGCTCCAGAGGGGAAAATCAGAGGGACTAGTCTAGGCCAGTGGCTCTTGACCTTGGTTGCATAGGGGAACCACCCAGAGAACTTTAAAAATGTTGATGTCTGGGTCTCACAGTCAGAGATTCTGATTTAATTGCTCTAAGATATGCCTAGGCATGGACTTTTTAAAAGCCCTCTGGGTGATCCTCACTTGCAAACAAAGTTGAGATCCACTCATCTAAGCCAATCATGGCCATTCCATTCACCTTATCAGTAATTGATTTAGGTAATCCTAGCCAATGAGTCCTGAAGGGAAGTTGGGTAGGGGCATGGGAGATAGGTTTTCCTTATTCATAAATGCTCTGCAAGAAACACCTTTTCTTTAGATGATGATCATCATTTCTACATGTGATATGTGGAACTTCTGTGACCATCTCACAGTTCTGAAAGGGATCTGCCAAACATAGCAGATGAAAAGATGGAAAATACCTGAGGTCCTTAAGCTACTAAATTGAGCAATTCTGGAACTTGCTTACCTTTTCATATCTTGTTATAAGAAATAATATTTGTCCTTATTGTTTAGCTCATCATGAGTTCTGTTACTTGCAGCTGAAAGCATCCTAATTGGAAACATACACAGATGCCTCTGCCATGGATTCCCATAAAAAGATTTCACATATATTTCATAGTAAACATTACACTATTTTGTATTCATTGATTTCCTGTCTACTTCCCTAGTCTTTGAATTCCCAGGATTGTGTCTAATACATTTGTGTCCCCAGAGTGCAATATAGGTCTCCAAATATAAATATTTAAACATTAAAGAAATATTTGATGGATAGCACATAAAAGAGGAAAGTGTCAGTGACAGTGTCTTCAGGAGAATCCACAGTTAGGATGAAGAAGAGAAAAGAGGGAACCAGGAAACAAAAGAGATGTGGTCAAAGGGATAGAAAGAAAAACTAGCATAGGGGTGGGTCATGTTAACCCAAATATTTTAAAAGTTTAATAAGTTAAGGTAGTCAGTGTCAGTGGAAATGAGAAAAACATGGAAGGGAAAAAAAAGCTTTGAGATTTGGTTAAAAAGAGATGCCTGGGTATCTCTTTTTAATACATACCTCTGGTATATATTTTCCCAATCAGACCCTCAGCCTCATGAGGAAGTATTTCTCAACAATCCCAGTTACTCGTCCTTTGCAATGGAATCTTTTGATATAATTGGTGCTTAAACTAAAATTACTATTCTTAGTGCAGCATTTAGTGGAGCCTCAGTAACTCCATCTGCAGTTTAGTTTCTGGTGACATCATCAGCTTTAGGGACCCCCATAGCCAACAGAAACTAGATTGAAGTCAAGAGTTATTACCATCGTCATGAAATACAGTAAACTATTGTTAAAGAAAGGAGAGATCAAATATACTCTGCAGGAAAGTGAAGATCTTAGGGTGTCAATTTCTTCAAACACAGCATAGCACCTGTCACAAATATGTAGGGTGACATAAAAAGGTCACCTGCTTGAAGCCTTACTTTCTTGCTCACAAGTCAACAGGGGGTTTCCCAGGGTGGTAAACACTCTCATTTAAGACATTATGGAGCCCCAGTTTCCATTTCAAGTGATAGTAGAGATAACCTATTGATTAAACAAGTAACTTTAGCCCATTGCCATGGAATTCTTCTGTATGACTTTGGTCTCTGAGAATGGTGTGTTTCTGGAAAGGAGTCTTGGGGCAAGTCCCCTTCTTCAGTGCATAAGCCCTTCCTCTTTTTCGATCCAGGAGCATTTGCCACTGTCCCACCAGAAGAGAGCATTAGATCTTGCAGGTACTAAGTACCCTCTAAGAATTCTGTGAGATCTGTTGAAGCCCATTCTAACCATCAAACAACTGAAAAATGTCAGGGTCCCCCCAAATCCAGTGAAGTTTAGCCTCGGCATAGTCTCAGAAGGGTCTGATTGCGTTAGCATGCTTAAGACCATAGTTCAGTGTCATCGACTGTCCCGTGGTAGGTAAAATAATGATGCCTCCCCAAAAGATGTCCACATCCTAGTCCACAGAAACCATGAACATGTTACATTAAATGGCCAAAAGGACTTTGCAAATGTGATTGTTACATATCTCAAGACAAGAAGATTATCCTGAATCATCTGGGTAGGTCCAATGTAATCACAGGAGTCCTTAGCAGGAGTATCACAGTCAGAAGAACATCTAACAACAGAGTAGAGAGGAGAGGAGTGGGAGAGAGATTTAAAGGTGTGCGCTGCTGGCTTTGAAGATGGAGATGGAATGTGCATGGTCTCTAGAAGCTGGAAGAAGGAAGCATTCTCCCTGACAGCCTCCAGAAGGAAGCCAGCCCTGCTGACACCTTGATTTTAGAATCTCAGAGCTACAGCACTGTGAGAGAATAAATCTGTGTTGTTTCAAGCTTCTAAATTCATGTTAATTTGCTAAGCAACAACAGGAAACTAATATACTTGCTGTCATGACTTCTTTTGAAAAATACAGCTAAGTGGTCAAATAAATTTGTGGTCTCTAGCCTTCTTTTGGAAATTCACAGTGCACACTGCTTCACAAAAGGCTCTGTGAAATCCTTTGGAAAAGAAACCTATTTAAGTTTCACTCCATATTAACCAGGGAAAAAACTTTTTAGCTACAACCATCAGTTATCATCCTGCAGAACAAGGCCCTTTCTCAGAACATTGGTTTGAGGTAATGCTGCTGATAACTCACTGCACAGTAATTTGACTGAAGCTGAAGATAGACGTGTTAACCAAAGGAGGGTTAGTGTGGCGATCTAGAAGGAGGTGAGTCAAAGAACAAGAAACTCTCAATGTGTTATTCAAACTAGTCCAGGAAAAGTCCATTCTGGCTTACAAATATGAGTATTTTGTCCCTGCTCTCTAATCTGTCCCTAGGGTGGGGCCATCACAGGTGGTTAGCAGATGCCATTAAGATAATCCAAGGAGGTCCCCTAGTTCTCACTGCTTGCTCCTCAAAGAGCCTTCTGCTTTCATTCAGCTTCCCTTTCAAGTTTAGCCTGACCAGCTGACATGCCATCTCCAGTTTGATTAAGCTCTGTGTACCAGTGAAAATGAACGAATTGGAATTCTCTCTCCCTTCTAATTTACATTTGATTAGCGTGAGTCCATCCCCAGGAGAATACTGACCTCTTTCTCAGACAAAATTCAGTTTCTGGGCTTAACCATACCCTATGCGATCCTGCGTAACTTGCCAGACAAGCAGACTTTCTTAATGACACCTCCACCCTGCCTCACTCCCCTGGTTACCACATCCCTCTTGGGGACAATGTCCTTGTCCATAACAGCTCTGTCACCATGTCTAGGGAAAACTCACTGAAAGTGCATTCCATTGACTGAGTTTACGTATTTGACTGAGCATGACTAGACATGAGCCGAGAAGGGCTACAGGGGCAGAGGACAAGGGGCAACTTTGGGCAACATAGGTCCAAATCCGCCCTTTGAACCTATGCAATGAATGTAAGTGAGAACACCACATCCGTTACCTGTACTGAGAAGGAGGAGGCCCGAGCAGACATGAAGAATAGTCCCATGTACCAGTTGTGATCACTTAGTAGAAGCCAGGTGCACAGCTATTGACTTCCCAATGCTTCAATTCAAGGATTTTTCCCCTCCATTCCTTTATCCACATGGTATCAGTGGGAGCTGCATGTTCCTACAATGTGACTGGCAGCCCTCTGTCCATAGTTTTATAAATCCCCCATTTTGAGTTACATTGGGTTAGCAAAAGTTAATCCCCAGGAGACCAAGTTCAAGGCTGGACACCTAATCCAAACTGAGCTAAGAAATTCCTTCCCAGGGGATTTTTGAATTAAGAGGGAGATCAGTTTCTTTCCCTGGATTGTCAGATCCATTAACTGTGAAACTTGGGTGGTATCAGCTACCGCATTTTCCTCCATGTGGACTAGAAAGAGGAAGCAAATCTAATGTAAGAGAGAGGAATGAAACACAGGTCCAGAGGCGTGCAGAAGCAAGTGATAGAAGAGAATCCACACAGCATTGATCCCATGGTCCCTGTTCATGTCTGAAAATCACTTACATTCAGGAACTTGGGTTTTGTGTGACACTCCTAAATCCAAACTTTTAAAAATTGCCCTTTTTGTTTAATCAGTAAGATTGGGATAATAACTCTACATTCTATGGTTGATTTAAAGGAGTCTGTAAATTTGTGTATTTATAAAGCATTTAGAACCCTACCTGGGATAATAGTAAATGTTAAACAAGGATTTATTTAAAAACTTTCCTGTCACTTGCAACCAAGAATGCCATAACAACAGAAGGGTACAAAGGGCATGCCCAGGCTCAGTGAGAAAGAAGGCTATGACCAAATAAGTGTACCATGAGAACAAAACGGGGAGGCAACAAGACATGTATATGTCACATGTAAGAAGTACTTCCCACTCATCAACTCAGGATACAGATTTTAACATTTCTTTCAACTAAAGTTTGAAGTATTAGTGACTGAGTTTTTATATGCCCATGTTGAAAGGAAATTCAGCCTTTCTCTTGAGGTCCCTTCGAACACAGGGTATCACATATACCTCCTGAGACCACTATACGGCATTGGCTACAGGGCTGGCTTATATTCCATAAGGACCATAGGACATGGTTGCCCCAGACAAATCTTTCAAGAGAAAGCAAGCTGGGGCTCTTGCAACTCTTTCATGCACGTCTTTGCTTGTGGCTTAAACTTGTGTCCATGAGGGCCTGTGTTGAGACCGATTCTGGCATCAGTGGCTTCAAAGATTTGGCAGAAGTATCTCCTAATCCCCGTGCAGCACAAGACTCCCAGTGCAGAGGCCAGCCACCTGGCCTTGCCTCCTCAACTCCCCACCCCCTGCAAGAGGTCTGCGAAGCTTTCTCCTTGCTTATTGTCAACTTAGCAGCAAGAGCTTCATTCTTATTGGATCCATTTACCGAGGCTGTGCTAGAGCAGAGGGTCCTGAAGTGTGATCCCCAGACCAGCAACAGCATCACCTGGGAACTTGTTAGAAATGCACATTTTCAGGCCCCACTTCAGACTTGCCGAATCAGAAACTCTGGGGGTGGGGACCAGCAGTCTGGGTCCTAATCACCTCCAGGTGATTCTGATGCTGGCTCAACTGTGATAACTGCTGGCCTAGATCTATTTTAATCAATAAGCTCTGGGCTTTGTGCTGGGGAGGGGTGGCCAGAAGAAACAGAGAATGCAAGTTAAATTTGAATTTCAGGTAAACACTAATTTTAGTGCAAGTGTGTCCAAACTATGGCACAGGATACATTTATTATTCATTTTATTAGGTATTTATAAAAGCCTTTGTTGTAAATCTGGAATTCAAAGTAACTAGCATCCTGTATTTTTATTTACTAAATCTGGCAACCCTGGTGGGGATACTCTAGAGAGGACGATCGTGACACAAGCCAAGCCCTTGAAGGGGAGAAGCTGCCACCCCACAATATGCTTCTTCGGCATAAGGTTTATTTCAGGTTGATGATTTCTAAGAAACAGCAGGCACCGGGAGAGCACTGAGGACCTTTTCTATGAGAGAAAAGTTACCCTTTTCTGTGAGACATTTATGTTTATAAGAGAAATCACCACTTCTAAGGGTGTCTTCCTGTCTGTACCAGGAAGAGGAGGATGACTCTAAATCTCTAGGAACTCTCATCGATGGACAAGGCAAGGACTTAATCTTCAAAACAGCCTTACCCCTGTTTACTGTGCTTTTCCTGATAGCCTCCCATAACTGGCTCCCCGCCACCCCCACCCCAACATCTTTGTTTGGCTTTAGCCTGAGATGGTTTTTAAGATGGTGATTTCGGCCATTTGGGGAAGTTATGCGGTTTTCCTGGGTCTCTCTCATGTACACAAGACGTATAAACATGTTATTAAATACTTGTTTTTCCCTGTTAATCTGTCTTTTTATTATAGGGGGTTCTCACCCAAGAACCGAGAAGGATAGAGGGAAAAGAATTTTTCTTCCCCTACACCCTCAACGGTCCCCCAGATCGGTTGAGTGTGCAAAGCTTTGACATGGATCAGATATAGAACAATTACAAAGAACATGTTCTTGAGAGTATAAAACATAGATGTCGGACATTCTAATCAAGGGGTAGGTGTGGGGGTCTGTAGGAGAAACAAGAAAAGAATTTAGGAATTGGATTGGAGTTCAGTTCAGACTCCACAGGTCCCAGCTGCTGTAGTTTCTGACAATGAGACTTGCTTCCCCCCGCCGCCCCCCATCTCTGACTAAACTTCTGCCTTGTACCCATAAGGCACCATTGTGTGAATTAGCAAAATATGCCCTTTCCTTGGGTTACCTGGGTGCCCAGCTTGGAGCATGGCTCCTGGGCTGACGTGCAGCCCCCACTGGCCCCCTCACCCAGGCACAAGCTGCCTAGAGCCCTTTGTGGCAGCTCTGAGCCCACTGCCCTTGTGCTGGGTCTGCTTATTTGCCAGCTAACTTGGACCCATTCCAGTGGCTTACACTCTGTCTGCTTTGTTTCAGGGTCCTAGCCACCAGCTTGCAGGGAGCATACCCCCCACCACCCAAGGCTCGATTTTCTAAACCCATGTTTGTCAAAAGCATCTGTGTGCAAATTTCTTTGTTCATAATGGTGGCATTCAAGTTGAATTGTCCATGAAATTGTCCTAAAGAAGCAGCTTCTTCTAAATAAAAGGGGGCAAAAGAAATTGAAGGATCTGATTAGTTAATAAGAATTCTGAGTAGTGAAATTCCAAATTAGCATAAAACCATTTCTGTTCAGAGCACGTGCAGCACCAGAGTAAGAGAATTCTTTTCTTCCTCTTTTTTTGTTAAAGCATTTTGTTCTAAAATAGTATGATCACAATAAGACATTCCAATGTGTGAATTATAGTATATTAAGTCATAACTAATTGCATTGATTTGCATTCCGGGTTTTTTAACATCTGTGTGGTAATTATCCTAATCCAATTTGTTATGCAGAATATAATCAATGTTATGTATGTTAGTGTTTAGGGCCCCGACACAATTTCCTGTAATAAAACAAAATGAAATACAAAGGTAGCTCAGGTGGAAAGACAGGCACATCTTTTACAGACATCAAGCTCCCTTTTTTGATCTCCAAAATTAGCTGGGGTGGGAGCAGCAGAGATCAAGCAAATTTAATTAGCATTTTAAAAGGAGGCCCAAGAAAAGAGAGAATGAGAGAGCGTGCAGTGCTCCTGAGAATGAGCGAGAACAAGCTGTATTAAACCCTCAGGAAGAAGACTTTTTTCTAACAGGCTGTGGCTTTCAGAAGCTGCCAGAAATAATGCCCTGACCTCGCCTGATAATGAGCCAATGCAACCATGTTCTGCTGACACAGGGCTATTCGAGTAAGGGTTGCATCTTACCTGAGAGTTAGGGTTTAGCTTTAAACCTTTCATTTTTCTATCCTTTTAGGAAAAAGAACTCTGCCTAATATCTCCCAGAAAGTCCTAGGAATCTGGGGCAGAAACAAAGTATCTGAGCCTCCTTTATGCACAAAGAAAGCATGTATGTCTGTGTAATTTGTAGAGATGCTACAAAACTTTCCCACCACCTCCAGACACACACACGCACACACACAACCTTGCCTGCCTCTCACAGACATCTTGAGTCTCCTACTTCGGGACATCCAGTCCTTTAACTTGTGGATTATGTCCCCTTTGGAAAATGCCAGTCTGCCTCATCTAAAATACAAGCCTTAGTGAGCAGTACTTAACCAGCCGGTTTCAGAAAGGAAAGATGAGGGTACCAGGTGTCTGAGAGGCAACAGAAGCCCAAAAGGGGTTTTAAAAAGGCCTGAGAGGCAAAGGTGGCAGCTATTACCAACAATGTTCATGCACTTTGCATTTTGCTGAGTACACAAGTCCCAGCACCCTCCAAGGGTGGAGGGAACCCATGTCTATGGGGAAATGGAACAAAGCAGTCATGGGATCCCCCCAGCTTTCCCCTACCCCCACCCACCTCATTCCCACAAACCAGGTCCCATTCCCTTTCTCTCGCCCTCTTGGTCCATCCTTACTGTGAGCCCCTGGGTCCCCAACCCGGCTGATAATGAGAATCACCAGAAAACTTGTTAAATATATAGAGGCTTTATCCCCTCACCAGTTCAGCTATAGTAGGTATGGAGGTAGGACCCAGGCATAGGGGTTCTTAAAGGTGCTCCCAGGTGATTCAATGAACTGCTCCATTGGGCAACTACTGAAATGAGCTTAGGTGTCCCACTAGATGTGCCTGCATATGCAAAATTCACCCAGGCAAATGGCAGACACATGAGCAAAACTGTGCCCCAGCAGATTGGCCTGAAAAAGACTCTTCTGTTTAACCAAAATCTAGTCAGCCTCTTCTAAGTCCTCACTTTAACTAGGCCCTGTCCTGGGCCTGCCTTTCACAAACAATCCTGTTAAGTCAGTTTAGCAAAAATGTCCCCACCAGATATATGTCATCACACAAATTTGATCAAATTCCTCATCCTCCATCCTTAACTTCTAAGTCCTTGGCTTCCCTTTAGCAATAATCCTAAATTTTAGACAGTTTAGCAGGAATTCTCTCACCCTTGATGACTGCCTTAGTCAGCTTGGGCTGCTATAACAAACTACCACAGACTGGGTGGCTTGAAGTACATTTATATACTCACAGTTGTGGAGGCCGGGAAGTCCAAGATCAAGGTGCTGGCAGATTTAGTTCCTGGCAAGAACCCTTCTCCTGGCTTATGGAGGGGCCTCCTTCTCACTGTGTCCTTCCAAGGCCAGGGGACAGGACACCTGTGTGCACTCTAGCCTCTCTTCCTCTTCCTATAGGGACACTAATCCCTTCATGGAGGCCTTGCCCTCATGACCTCATCTAAACCTAACCACCTCCCAAGGCCCCACCTCCAATTACCAGCCCACTGGGGGATTCAGGCTTCAATATATGAAGGGGGGGGTGACACAAACATTCAGTCCCTAAGGACATCTAATCAATTTCCTCTTAGTAATTTTGCACACATTGACCCTCTTACTCTGTTCACTCGCTATAAATCTCCACTTGGTCTTGTTTTCTTAGGGGTTGACTTCAGTCTCTCCCCTATTGCAATAGTCCTGAAGAAAGTTATCTTTACCATTTTATAAGTGTCAAAATAAATTTTCTTTAATGGGCCCTTAAGGGAAAAACCACCTCTGTCAGACACCAGGGTTGCATTTAGCCAACTACTCTCTAGTTAAGTCCTGCTTCAGCCCATTAAACAGGCCCCCAGTGGCTCCACCCAGGTGTCTAATATATAAGCAGGAAAGATGCTAAGATTGGCAGTCCTTGATGGGAGTTTGTTGGCAATATCTATGAGCAAAGTTGTGAGATCCTCATCATTCAAATGAGCATTTACTGAGTCTGCAGTCTATGTCTTGCCCAGTTTTGACAACTGGGAAATAAGACTAGGCCCCTCTACTGCCAGTGTGTTTCAGCCCTGGGCAAGTTCATTCTTAATTTGGTGAGACTGACTAATGACAATGGAATGTTCTTGGAGTGAAAAGATTTATGCCCAACTTTATTCCCACAGTGGCAGGTCACGAGCTAGAATCCCATCCACTCAGAGCAAGTCTGCACGCAGCAAGCCGGTCTCTGCCTCTGGGCCTTCCTGCCCCTGCAGCCATTTCAGTCTCTGTCCTCAGGGTGGCCACCACTCCAGCCTCTGCTCTCCAGCAGCTGTGCAGCCCAGAGCACTGGGCGGAGCTCTTTGGAGTCAGTAATAACATATCGCCCACACATGTGCAGTGAGCGAGCCAACCAGGGTCAGGTGAGAATCCTGGCCATAGGAACTTTCATTTTCTCTACAGTTCCTTTGCTCTCAAAACTCACAGAAAAGCAGGGAAGGCAGACAGGTAAACAGACAATTAAAACACACTTGAGGGCTGTGACCAGCTTATTGTAACCATTTGCTGGAAGATAAGGAGCCAGCGACTGTAGTTAATTGGCACAAAGTCTTTATTGCAGCACATCTCTGAGGCGATCCCTTCACCTAGCTTACCCCTGCAGGGCTGCTCCTGCCTCCTGCTCATTGTGCTACAGCATACCAGAACACACCTTTCCCCAGGTGTCTTTCTAACCCCAAACACATAGACCCTTCCATGGCTAACCTCTGCCTGTAAGATATTTAGCCCATACTTGTTAACCTGCCATCTCAAGCACTCCATGGTCCTAAAAGGATTGCTTCATCTGCAGGAGCATCATCAGTGAGCAAGGCATGCTGGACATTAGCTAATGAAGTTAGAAGACAGGGCAGGGCAGGGCAGAACACTCCCTTCATTCCTGTGTCCACACTGGACCTTGGCCAGTGGCAAAAAAAGAAAAAGCCGGAGGGGCTTTCTGACTCCAGGGACCAAACTACTGTACCCTCTCCCAAAGGCCCAACAAAAGAGACACAGGGTGAATTACTAGATGCTTCAAGATGCAGAAGGGCAGCCAGATATGTGGAATTCCAGTTGGGTACCACTCAAACGCTACCTTGCAAAGAAACCTTGAGGTGTCTCTCAGCCCCCATCTCCTCACCATTAGAAAAATGGAGGTAATACTGCCATCCTCCTACCTCACAGACAACAGGTGAAAGCAAAGAGAGACCGATGACTTGAAAATGCTCTGTAAGCTGCAGCAGGCCATTCAGGCGGAGGGCTGGTCATTACTGTTCTGATGGGCCCTGCAAGGCATATTGAAAAGGCCTTGTAACAACATGCATGAGAGCAACAGATTGCTCCCAGGAATAGGAACAAAGAGAGGGGACAACTCTGACTCAGACACAGGCTCTGCAAGTCCCCTCACCCAGGGGCTGCGTGCTTGGTGGGATAAGCAGCTCTGCTAACCCCCGCCCCCACCCCCTGGCAATATGGCAATAAAACACATGCTCTATCAGCCACAGGTGCCAAGACCTAACCACAGATGATCACTCAGTGACCTCCCTTTTCCTTTTGAAAGCTTGTCAGTATCAGTCTCGAAATCTTGGTCCTGGCATGGCCTGAAAAACATCCACTTAGGGGAGGCCCTGTGAGGCTGAAGAGTCTCTGCAGACCTTCCTTCCTTCCTGAATTTGAACCTGCAGACAGGGCCACACGCTGAAGAGAGAACTGACTGAAGTGTGCGGGCCTGTCTGCAACTTCTCAGCAAGTCCCCACCCATCAAAACATCCCCACCCTGCCCTCATCTCAGGGCCCTGGGAGCGGGAAATACAGCCAACACTCTACCCCACTGATGCTGACATGATGTGTGGGCCAAGAAGTCAACACACTCCCACTCAGAGGGGAAGGACGCATCACAGACTTCCCGCAAGGTCCGGAGGGAGATTTATTTTAGGGGTGGAGGGCCAGAGAGTCTTGTCAATTTCCCTATAGATAGCCACCTGCTTGTAAGGAGGCCCCTAGTTTGTTAGGCCTCTGAAAGCCCACAAAAATCTCCTGTGGTAATCACTGTCAATCCCTTAGCTGTTGGCCCCAGCCCTGGGGAAGTTTGTGGTACTGCCTATAAATCAGCAGAGCAAAGGAGAACTTCTGCAGACTTCAATTCTGACTCTTATTTGGAAGCTCCTTTATTTATTTTTTTTCTGGAGAAGTTGCAAGGGGCTAACAGCCAGCGGCCTCTTGGCATCTTTCCTTTCCTTGCCATGGCTTGGGGCTTCCAGAAGGGGTCCACAGACTGAACACAAAGTCCTCTGCAGAGTCTGTGGCTCTTCAAATATCAAAGCATCAGTAGGGACCTGAGGTCAGGTGGTATTTTGGGAGGGGAGGGGTGTTAGTAGAATAGGCATAGGTCAGAGTTTAAAGCCAAGTTTAAAAAGGGCTGCAGATGCTATGCTGTTCACCAATCAAGCTAAAAAAGGGCATGGGACAGAAAATTAGAAATGTAAGTAGAGACCAACCCAGGAACATAGGGAAATGTACTCAATTTGTCCTCTGAGAGGGCCGTCCCATCTAAATGCCTTTTAAACTATTCACAAAAGCACAGAATCTACAGTAGTGCTCTACAATATGATTGTCTGTGATGATGGAAATGTTCTGTAAATGCACCATCCCATATGGTAGCCACTAGCTACACATGGCTATTAAGCACTTGAAATGTGGCTGGTGTGACTGAGCTTAATTTGTAATTTTATTTAATTGTAATTCACTTAAATTTAAATATAAATAGCCACACATGGCTAGCAGCTACCATATCAAGAGTTACCACACTCTCTGGGTTCAAATCCCAGCTCTGCCTCTTGTTGGCTGGGAGAATGGCAAATTACTTAACCTCTCTGTGGCTCAGTTTATTCATTTGTGAAAGGGGAAAAAGGGTTCTCACAGAACTTTTGTGGGGAGTATATGAGTTAATATGTAGAAAGTGATTAGAGAAGTGTCTGGTGCACAATAAGGACTCTAATGTTTTTCCAATTAGAGACACTCAGTAAGCAACATTCCCACAGCTACCATGAGGCCTCAGCAGAGGGAGAGAGAACCTTCATGGCTGCAGAGATAAGAGGTGGAAGTCTTGCAGTCTTCCTAAGCCAGATTTCAGAAGAGATGCAATTCAAATCATTGCCCTCCTTGTGAGAGGCTGCGAACAGCGTGTGTGTGGTAGGTGCCGAAGGAAGTAGCTCAACCTAGTCACTGCCTGCATCTCGTGCCTCATCACAAACACACCCAATACTCCTTGTCTTGCCAAGCACACCCAGCTACAGGTTTGTGAGAGACTTTCTGCAGAAAGATGTCACCATCCTTGGCAGTGGGAGAGACGGTGAGGTGTAGCCATGGGAATCTGAATTGGAATTCCAGCCTAGTCATTGATTTTCAGGGGAGATTAAGCAAAGGATTTACCTTCTCTGAGCCTCAGTTTCTCCATCTATAAAACGGGGACATACTTATTCCTATCTTCCAAGATCGGTATGATGATTGAAGGAAATAACACAAACAAAGCACTTAGCACAGTGCCTCATGGCTGCTATTTGTATCCACACCTGCATGTTAGAATGAGAGCCAACCCAAGGTAAATAGGCGAGTGAGGTTATCTCACAACCTGTCATCAACTCTCTGAGCTTAGCAGAGGATAAAGAGGTCTACTTCCTATTGCCCAAAGAAGTGGGAATCGATTACAAAACCAGGACTAAAACCCAATC
The DNA here is from genome assembly GCF_030020395.1 of Manis pentadactyla. Classification (NCBI taxonomy): domain Eukaryota; kingdom Metazoa; phylum Chordata; class Mammalia; order Pholidota; family Manidae; genus Manis; species Manis pentadactyla. The sequence goes on from NC_080038.1 coordinate 122,151,672, forward strand.
CTAATGCCTCCTAGCCCCAGGCCAGACTGCACCCCAGAGTCCTTTCAAAGGGCCTGCTGGCTGCTAATTTCTGATATATAGAGTGTTTTTTTCATCGATTGCTCTCAATGTAGGGAACAGAAGTGCAAGTTACTTCATTAAAAGCACTCACACATAACTGGATACATTTACATATTAAGCAGGCAACTGAGACTCTAATCTTTCTATTTTATGTACAGCTGTAATCATTACTCAGCATCAGAATGCTTGTTAAATACTCAGGGTGCAACAGAGAACTCTCAAACCTTTGCTAAGTACAGGTGACAATTTGATAGTGCTCCCACTCACAAGCTGGATGCAATTATCCCTTGCACCCTGGTGACCATGTGTGCAGGAGCCCCAAGCGCTCATTCAAGTTGACCCTAAGCGTAGACAGAAATATGAAGGTGGGTCTCGTGGGTCCCTGAGGCTTAGTGTGTCTGATTAGAGACAGGGAGCAGGTCGCTGTTGTTGTGTGCATTGTGCTGTTGGTTTGGAAGTGAGGCAGAGAAGGGAGACAGAAAATTTCAGAGCTCTAAGCAGCAAAGGGACTATTTGAGGGTCCAGCGCCACCTGCAGTTGTGGGAAGAAAGACGGGTTGTGTGGCTTAGCGTAAAGGAAGGCAGAGTGCTTCAGGGAGACTTGGCCTTCTTATAACACTGTTGCCTCGGACTAGCCCTAAATTCAGCCCCTCTACTTGAAAAACACCTCCAGTTCAAAGCCAAATCAATGTTAAACTGAAGACATTATAAGAAAACTACAGATGAATATCCTTAATGAACATAGACACCAAAAAAAATCCTGAAGAAAATACCAACAAATAGAATTCAGCAATACATAAAAAGGATAACACCTTATGACCAAGTAAGGGTTATCCCAGGAAAGTAAAACTGATTAAACATTTGAAAATCAATCAGTGTAATTTACTATATCAAGAGAATGAAAAATAAAAACTGTATGATCACCTCATCTTATGCAGAAAAGGCATTTGACAAAATGCAGATCCTTTGCTGGTAAAAATTTTCAGGAAACCAGAACTAGAAGGGAACATCCTCAACCTGCTAAAGGGCATCTACAAAAAACCCACACCTAACATCACACTTAACGGTAAAAGATGGAAAGTTTTCTCCCTAAGATCAGAAACAAGACAAGGATGTCTGCTCTTGCCAGTTCTATTCAACATTGTATGGGAGGTTCTAGCTAGGCAATTAAGCAAGGAAAAAGAAATAAAGGACACAAAGATTGAAAAGGAAGAAATAAAACTGTCTTTATTCACAGAGATCGTGATTATCTACCTAGAGAATCCTAAAGAGGGTACCAAAAAAACCACTAGAACTGATAAGAATTTAGCAAAGTCATAGGACACAAGGTCATTATACAAAAATCAGTTGTGTATCAACTGGAAATTTAAATTTAACAAACAGGACAGTTCACATTAGCATAATACAAAGGAAATACTTAGGGGTAAATGTAACAAAACATGCAAGATTTGTATGCCGAAAACTACAAAATATTGATGAAATAAAGATGATTCAAATAAATGAAGAGGCATACTGTGTTCATGAATCAGAAGATTCAATAGGGTTAAGATGTCAATTCTCCCCAAACTGGGCTATAGATTGAACAGAAGCAATCATAATCCCAGCAGTCTTGTTTGTAGAAATTGACAAGCTAATTCTAAAATTTCTATGGAAAAACAAAGAACAATAAAAGAGCCAAAGCAATACTTTAAAAGAACAAATTTGGAGGACCTTCACTATCGGATTTCAAGACCTACTATGAATCTACAGTAAACAAAGCAGTGTGGTACAGACATAAAGCTAAACAGATAGATCAATAGAACAGAACAGAGAATCTACGAGTAAACCCACACATGCATGGTCAGTTGATTTTGAGAAAAGTGCAAAGACAATACAATGGAGAAAGAGTAGTCTTTTCAACAAATAGTAATGGGGCAATTTGACATCTATATGCAAAAAAATGAACCTCAACCCTTATCTCATTATCATATACAAAAATTAACTCAGAATGGATCATAGACATGAATGTAAAAGCTGAAACTACAAAACTTCTATAATAAACATAACAGAAAACTTCCTAAGCTCTGTCTAGGCAAAGATTTCTTAGGTACAATCAAAGAAAGAATGAACAATAGACATAAAAAAAGTCAATAAATTGAACTTCATCAATATTACAAACTACTGCTCTTTCAAAGATAGAGTTAGAAAATGAAAAGTGAGCCACAGACAGGGAGAAAATATTTGCAAAACACATATCTGATTAAGGGACATGTATCCAGACTACATAAAGAACTCAAAACTCAACCATAGAAAAACAAACAATCCAATTAAAAATGGAGCGAAAGATTTGAATAGACACTTCACCAAAGAAGAGATACAGAAAGCAATTTGGCACACTGAAGGGGAGCAAAATATGTACCCCAAAATGTGCCACTTTGGTATGGTGGATTCATTTCAGCTAAAACAATCAAGACCCAGCAGACTCAGGAAAAAATTTTACCTCTCCCTTAACTTCCTAAAAGAATGTAGATAGGGGGCATGTCTCAGAGAGAGTTATGAGCAGAGATAACTTTTATCTGAATGACTTATCTGTATAGCAGGGCAAACATCTAATTACCAAACAGCTGCTCTTCTTCTTGTCCTGTGACTCGCCCTCCTCCTCTTGGAAGCCCCAGGCCCCATCCCGTTACAGCTCAGGATGACATATAAGCCTCAATTGTCTGACTATCTTAGAGCCTTTTGAGTCTTTATGGGGCTTCCATACATACAAAATTAAATTTGTTTTTCTCCTGTTAATCTGTCTTACTGCAATTTAATTATTAGACCAGCCAAAGAACCTAGAAGGATAGAAGGAAAATTTTTCCACCCTAGCAAGACAAAGGGACACTTAACATCATTAGTCATTAGGAAAATGCAAAGTCAAACTAGAGTGAGATAAAATACACATCTATGAGAATCACTAAAATTAAAAAATTGTCCTATTGAAGTATTAATGAGGATACAGAGCAACTAGAACTTGATGCATTACTGGTGGGAATTCAAAATGGTACAGCCACTTTGGAAACAGTTTGGCATATTTTTTGTGTGTCTGTAACATTAGGTATATACTTACCCTATGACCCAGCAATCCAACTCCTAGGTATTTACCCAAGAGAAATGAAAATATATGCTCAAGCAAAAACCCATGCCTAAATATTCCTGGAAGCTTTATTAATTGTCACTCAAAGCTGGAAACAACCCAAATGTCTATCAACTGGTCAAGGTATAAAAAAATTATAGTTTATCCATACAGTGGAATATTACTTGGCAGTAAAAAAGAATGAACTAAAACACAAATGAATCTCAAAAGCATTATGCTACATAAAAGAAGTCAAGCCCAAAAGACTACATATTACATAATTCTATTTTTTTATATTCCATTCATAATTTTGTGTATTCCAGTTATATAACATTCTGGAAAAGGCAAAACTGCAGGCAAAGAAAATAGATCAGTGGTTGCCAAAGGTTGGTATAGGGGGAAGGGATTGACTGCTGATGAGGAGGAAACATTCTCCTCTAACCTTCAAAGTTCTTCTGGCTGGTCTAAGAATTAAATTGACATGAGGCAGATAAACAGGAGAAAGTCTGATTTCATACAATGGCAACTTCACATACATAAGAGGTTCAAAGACACAAAGGCAAAATGAGGCTTATATAATAACTATCCTAAGCTAAGGAATGGGATAGGGGCCTGGGGCTTCCAACAGGAGGAGGGCAATGCATGGGACAAGAAAAGCAGCTGTTTGGTAATTGAATGTTTGCCCGGCCGTACAAATGGGTCATTCAGATGAAATTATTTCTGGTCATTCTCTGAGCCAGGCCCCCTATTTACATTCTTTTACGTAGTTAAGGGAGAGAGAAAAGTTTTCTTGAGTCCACTGGGTCTTGATTGCCTTCAGCTCAAAATCATCCTCATGCCAAAGCAGCACATTTTGCTGTGGCCTGCCCTTGGCAAAGGGACACAAGACAACTTTCTGGGGTAATGAAAATATTCTGTATTTTCATCATGTTGGTGGTGACACAACAGTATACATTTGTCAAAACTCATTGAACTGTACACTTTGAAAAGGAGAATTCTACCCTATGAAAATTATACCTCAATAACCCTGACTTTAAAAAACACAAATCAGACAAACAAGCCTATGGTAAAGAAGGTATCTACCAGGCTGGTTTCCTTAGCTTGTCTTCTTCCACTGAGGGAATGAATAGTTGCAGGCAGTGTCTCACATTCAGGAAAGACCTCCGTCCTTGCCTTGCTGTCCAGAAGGGCAACGTTGGGAGGTGTGCCTTTCAGGTAACAGTTGGACAAATACAATTTCAGGAAGAATGGGGACAAGGAGAACTAGCACTACTTAGGAGTGTAGGACACAGATTTGACATCAGAATCCTAGCTTTGCTCTATCCAAGGTGTGTGACTTTGGGTAACCCATTGAATGTCTCTGAGCCTCAGTTTCCTCATTTCTAAGACAGGTGCAATAATACCCAGTTATCTCCCAGAGTCCCTGAGAAGTTCAAATAAGCAAACCTAAGTGAAAGTGCCTGGCACATTTGTAGAGTGTAGTGATGCGAGATAACATAGGAAGTAATGTACATGAAAGTGCTTGATAAATGATAACTATTCTTATTCCTAAATCAAAAGATGATGTAGGGAAGGAGAGCAGTGTGGCTGGTAGGAAAGATCCGTGAGAAGTGTGGGTGCTTCCCACCTGTAACCACATCCAACACTCCTCTTGTGGCATTACCCATTCAGCGGTTGACCTACATTTGGAGTTTCCAGGAGAACCACAGTTCTAGTCCATCCCCTCAGGGGACCACATGGCAGAGTCGGGGACAAAAGAGAACTGTAGTTAGAGGACTCGTTCCTGGCCTCTCCCACCCCCACCCTCTTCATTTCTCTCCTTTCCTCTTTTCACCATCAGTGGGGATTTGTGCAGACTTCTTTCATATGAATCAAACAGAACTAGGAAAGTAAATCACCTGGGTAGGAAAAAGGGAAAAAAGCAACAGAAACCAACACCTCTGTACAGTACGTTTGAAGGCTGAATAGAAATGGTTGAGAGATCACCACTGCTCCAGTTATCTGTGACACCCCTCCCCGCCCCGTCCTCTCCCCTCCTCCAGCTGCCCTCCCTTCTCCAGAGGTGGCCACGGTTGAGAAAACAACAGTCTCCCCGCTGATCAACTGGGACTGAAAGGAAGGCAAATGAATTATTTCAGTTCAGCAGCGAGGGTGAGCGTGGGTTTTTCACCGCCACCCCCACCTCCTCTTTTAATTAATGAACAATCTGGCCCGCTGCTGCTCCTGTAGGTATGCAAAATAGCTTCTTCCTTTGAAATCCCTGTTGTTGAATGTACTCCGTGGGGGCACAATCACATTGCCACCCCCTGTTTTGCATAAGAAACCACTGTTTCCAAGATAAGAATCTTTTCATTTAGCCGTCGTGAGCTCATCCTTTTTCCTGTGCATTGCGGCTCCCGCTCCTTTGAGTCGATACCCAAACAGTGACTGCGTGTGCGCACTCGGGCACCCTCCGGCCCCCAGCCCCGGAAGACGGCAGGCTGCGGCTCCGGAAGCCTGCCTAGGCAGGCAACCCGAGGCCTTTTCAGGCCTCGCATGTCAAGAGGGCAAGAAATAAGGCGCTCAGAGACCTCTGAAAGCCTTCCACTGGCTTTAAATTAGCAAACCCTGGGAAAGAAACCTGAATGGCATGATGTGTGTGGCGAGGGGCGGGGGACAGACTGTGCCCTAGGATCAGGAACTTAAAGAGCCTGGGAAATCTAAGGACAGGGAGTAAGGCACGCACAAATGCACAAAGCTGCGCAACCACTCCTCTGTCCTCGACCGTCAGACTGCATCCCGTCCCTGCCTTCTGCTTTGAAACAACCACGCCCACAGCAGAAACCATACAATGGCCCTGCACTCCAATAGAAACTGGAAGGAGCCTCAGACTCTACGGAAATGCAACTCAAGGCTCACCCTCCTAATGTATGGAGGTAAATCGAAGCTGAGAGGGGAAGACAACTTGCCCTAATAACACTTGGATAGTTGGTTGATGAGGTGCTAACACTCCAGGCTCACGCTGCTTATTCCACCGCACATGGCTGCCTCAGAGGGAATCAGTAACAGTTGTGTACAAAGCACTGAGGAAAAAGACAAGATAGGAGATTAAATGAGATCAAGGTAAACTACAAAGCCTATACAAACAGTAGGGGTTTTATTATTAGATCCCTCATTTGTAGGAGCTATTTTCAAAAGATCCAGGAGAACAGCAAAATTTAATCTTTACTGGCATGAAAGAATTCTGCAGAGAGCAGTGAGTTTCCAGACAAAATGTATGTAGTCACTTTACCTCAAGAAATGGGGCTACATGACTGCATCAACTCAGCACTAATGCTTTCACCTTCGGGGAGGAAATAATGCAGCACACAAGCTTTAATCAAACCATAGATAGATAACTAACCTGTATCCAGAAGGACGAGAGCTGCATCCACACACACCCCTCCTCACCCCCAAGAAATGGGGAAGACAAGCTCACAGCTTTAGAGAATAGGATGTTTCATCTCTGCAGTTTGATCATAAACCCTTCAGGGCCATGCCCCTGTATCCTTGGTAAGTTCTGGCCTGGAAGAGCTCACAGTAGGAGGCTCTCCTTACTGACTGGTTGGTTGACTAGAATGGACAAGACCTCCCACGCTGACTTTGAAGTGTTCCCACCATTACTTCCTCCCCACCCCCATTTGATGTACAGGAACCTTTATCACACTGCAGACAAACGGTAACTCTAGGGCCCTGAGAAAGCTCCAGGGAGTCCTGGTATATTTAGCCATTTATGGCCCTCCAGATGGAAGGGAGGCATTTTCCTCCTAGGCACCAGAAGAAGAAATGTTTCAATGCCACTGATGATATTGCTGGAAAAAGACACAGCATGAAGTCAGAAGGAAAGATTCCCCTCACCTGCCCATCAGCGATGCGGATCAGAAATTGCCCATCCTTGATCTAAAAAGAGCACAATAGCAGAAAGTAGGAGACCTGGGGCCACATCCTAACTAGGCAGCTCACAAGTTGTGAGGCTTTGGAAAATCCCCTCTCCTCTCTGGGCCTCAGTCTCCTCATCTGTAAAATGAGGCACTAACTAAACCAAGGGTTCCCAAACTGAGCTTTGGGAGTCTAAAACATTTCAAATGTGGGATTTAGGGAAAAGGATGGATATATAATAAAAGAGGTACCTGGTGGTAAAAAGACAAGGATAGGTACCTCCAGATAATAGAATATTATTCAGCATTAAAAAGAAATGAGCCAACAAGAATGAAAAGGCATAGATGACTGTATATTAAAGGTAAAAGAAGCCAAATGAAAAAGCTACATTGTGTATGATTCCAACTATAGCACATTCTGGAAAAGGCAATACTATGGAAACCATGAAAAGATCAGTGGTTCCTGGGAGAGGGTGGAGGGCAATACGCAGAGCATGGATTTTTTTTTATTAAGATATCATTGATACACAGTCTTATGAAGGTTTCACATGAGCAACATTGTGGTTACTACAATCACACATATTATCAAGTTTCCCCCCCACCCCACTGTTGTCACTGTCCTTCAGCAGAGTAAGGTGCCACAGAGTCACTACTTGTCTTCTGAAAGAGGACTTTTAAGGCAGTGAAAATAGTCTGTATGATATTATAAAGATGGATATATGTCATTAACCCATAGAATGTACAACACCAGGAGTGAACCCAAAGGTAAACTACAGACTCTGGGTGATATTGTGTTAATGTTAGTTCATTGACTCTAACAAATACCTCTGTGGTGGAAGATGTTGATGATAGGGAAGTTGTGCATGTGTAAGGGCCAGGGATATGTGGGAAATCTGTATTTTCCTCTCCGTTTTGTTGTAAAGCTAAAACTGTTCTAAAAAATAGAGTATTTTTTTTAAAGACAAGAACCACTGGACTGGATGAATATCTCTAGTTATAATATTTCATGATTCTATGAAATCCAATTTTTGTTCATGGGCTCTGCTTTAAAAGGAACCAGGGTGTTTGCTATTTAAAACAACTCCACTGTAGTTAAGTCTGGCAGATCGAACACATGCACTTCGCTCCTTCCTGAGACCCCACAGAAAAGCAGCGAAGGAATTAAAAGACTGAACACCGTGAGGACAAAGGAAACAGGAGAGGCTACAACAGGCAAGAGAGCACACGCTCACCCAGCCTCCACAAAATGTGGAAACTAGAACATGAATAAATGAGTAGTAACTGACTTAGCAGTCTAGAGAAAGCTGAAATTTCAGGAAGTTGTTTATACTACAAACCCCAAAAGGCTCAGGAATTGAAGGTTCCAGGTATCTCTGAGAGTGGGAATTTTAGTATGGAGCTGAAATCAGGGTGACTGATTGCACACTTTTATAAGGAACACTAAGTGTCCAGATCCTTCCCTCCATCCTAGCAAAAGATGGGACACTTAAAGCAAGCACAGCTGAGTGCCCGCTGAGATGCCACACTGAAAACAGGAATTAAGTTAAAGTCTGCATTCTGAATATTGAGACCTCCAGTCCCCTTGCTGGGCTCAGTTCCAAAATACTGACAGCCAGGTTTACCCCAAGCAGAAGATTGGAAGCAGAAGATTGGAAAATTCTTCTCTGGGACACTGACTGAACACAGAGAAATAAAACAGAGGTGAAACTGGAGAAATAGGCAAGGTATTAAATTATGTAGGGTCTTGTAGGCCATATTAGGGTTCTGTAATTTTAGCCTAAGGGCCAGAAAGTCATCCAAGGGTTTTTTTTTTAATTTTTTATTAAGGTATGATTGATATACACTCTTATGAAGGTTTCACATGAAAAAACAATGTGGTTACTACATTTACCCATATTATCAGGTCCCCATCCATACACCAATGCAGTCACTGTCCATCAGTGTAGAAAGATGCCACAGATTCACTGTTTGCCTTCTCTGTGCTACACTGTTTTCTCTATGACCACCCACACCATGTGTACTAAACATTATACTCTTCAGTCCCTTCTCCCTCCCTCCCCACCCACCCTCCCCCACCCCTCCCTCACCCCTCCCCTTTGGTAACCACTAGTTCATTCATGGAGTCTCTGAGTCTGCTGCCATTTTGTTCCTTCAGTTTTCTTCATTGTTATACTCCACAAATGAGGGAAATCATATGACATTTGTCCTTCTCTGCCTGGCTTATTTCACTGAGCATAATGTCCACGTTGTTGCAAATGGTAGGATTTGTTTCTTTCTTATGAATGAACACTATTCCATTTTATATATGTACCACGTATTCTTTATCCATTCATCTACTGATGGACACTTAGGTTGCTTCCATATCTTGGCTATTGTAAATAGTGCTGCAATAAACAGGGGTGCATATGTCTTTTTGAATCTCAGAAGTTGTATTCTTTGGGTAAATTCCAAGGAGTGGGATTCCCGGGTCAAAAGGTATGTCTATTTTTAGTTTTTTGAGGAACCTCCATATTGCTTTCCACAATGGTTGAACTAGCTAACATTCCCACCAGCAGTGTAGGACGATACCCCTTTCTCTGCAACCTCACCAGCATTTGTTGTTCTTAGTCTTTTCGATGCTGGCCATCCTTACAGGTGTGAGGTGATATCTCTTTGTGGCTTTAATTTGCATTTCCCTGATGATTAGTGATGTGGAGCATCTTTTCATGTGTCTGTTGGCCATCTTAATTTCTTCTTTGGAGAACTGTCTCTTCATATCCTCTTCCCATTTGTTAATCGGGTTATTTCCTTTTAGGGTGTTGAGGCATGTAAGTTCTTTATATATTTTGGATGTTAACCCCTTGTCGGATATGTCATTTACAAATATATTCTCCCATACTATAGGATCCCTTTTCGTTTTGTTGATGATGTCCTTGGCTGTACAAAAACTTTTTAGTTTGATGTAGTCCCATTAGTTCATTTTTGCTTTTGTTTCCCTTTCTTGAGGAGATGGGTTTAGGAAGAAGTTGCTCATGCTTATATTCAGGAGATGTTTGCCTATGTTGTCTTCTAAGAGTTTTATGGTTTCATGACTTACATTCAAGTCTTTAATCCATTTTGAGTTAACTTTTGTATATGGGCTTTAACAATAATCCAGTTTCATTCTCTTGCATGTAGCTGTCCAGTTTTGCCAATACCAGCTGTTGAAGAGGCTGTCATTTCCCCATTGTATGTCCATGGCTCCTGTATCATATATTAATTGACCATATATGGTTGGGTTTATATCAGGGCTCTCTAGTCTGTTCCATTGGTCTATGGCTCTGTTCTTGTGCCAGTACCAAATTGTCTTGATTACTGTGGCTTTATAGTAAAGCTTGAAGTTGGGGAGCATAATTCTACCTGCTTTATTCTTCCTTCTCAGGACTGCTTTGGCTATTAGAGTTCTTTTGTGGTTCCATATGAATTTTAGGATGATTTTCTCTAGTTTGTTGAAGAATGCTGTTGGTATTTTGATAGGAATTGCATTGAATCTATAGATTGCTTTAGGCAGGATGGCCATTTTGACAATATTAACTCTTGCTATCCATGAGCACAGGATGTGTTTCCATTTGTTCGTATCTTCTTTAATTTCTCTCATGAGTGTCTTGTAGTTTTCAGAGTATAGGTCTTTCACTTCCTTGGTTAGGTTTATTCCTAGGTATTTTATTCTTTTTGATGCAATTGTGAATGGAATTGTTTTCCTGATTTCTGTCTCTGCTAGTTCATTGTTAGTGTATAGGAATGCCACAGATTTCTGTCCTTTAATTTTGTATCCTGCAACTTTGCTGAAATCAGATATGAGATCTAGTAGTTTTGGAGTAAATTCTTTACGGTTTTTATGTACAACATCATGTCATCTGCAAACAGGGACAGTTTGACTTCTTCCTTGCCAGTCTAGATGTCTTTTATTTCTTTGTGTTGTTTGTTTGCTGTGGCTAGGGCCTCCAGTACTATGATGAATAAAAGCAGGGGGAATGGGAATCCTTGTCTTATTCCTGATCTTTGAGGAAAAGCTTTCAGCTTCTCACTGTTAAGTATGATGTTGGCTGCGGGTGTGTCATATATGGTCTTTATTACGTTGAGGTACTTGCCCTCTATACCCATTTTGTTGAGAGTTTTTATCATGAATCAATGTTGAATTTTTTCAAATGCTTTCTCAGCATCTATGGAGATGATTATGTGGTTTCTGTCCTTTTTGTTGATGTGGTGGATGATGTTGATGGATTTTGAAATGTTGTAACATCCTTGCATCCCTGGCATAAATCCTACTTGATCATGATGGATGATCTTTTGAATGTATTTTTTAATTTGGTTTGCTAATATTTTGTTGAGTATTTTTTCATCTATGTTCATTAGGGATATTGGTCTGTAATTTTCTTTTTTTGTGGTGTCTTTGTCTGGTTTTGGTATTAGAGTGATGCTGGCCTCATAGAATGAGTTTGGAAGTATTCCCTCCTCTTCTATTCTTTGGAAAACTTTAAGGAGAATGGGTATTAGGTCTTCACTAAATGTTTGATAAAATTCAGCAGTGAAGCCATCTGGTTCAGGGGTTTTGTTCTTAGGTAGGTTTTTGATTACCAGTTCAATTTCATTGCTGTTAATTGGTTTGTTCAGATTTTCTGTTTCTTCCTTGGCCATCCTTGGAAGGTTGTATTTTTCTAGAAAGTTGTCCATGTCTTCTCAGTTATCCAGTTTGTTAGCATATAATTTTTATGATTTTTCATAGTATTCTCTAATAATTCTTTGTATTTCTGTGGTGTCTGTAGTGACTTTTCCTTTCTCATTTCTAATTCTGTTTATGTGAATAGACTCTCTTTTTTTCCTTGATAAGTCTGGCTAGGGTTTATCTATTTTGTTTATTTTCTCAAAGAACCAGCTCTTGCTTTCATTGATTCTATTGTTTTATTCTCCTCAATTTTATTTATTTCCACTCTAATCTTTATTATGTCCATCCTTCTACTGACTTTGGGCCTCGTTTGTTGTTCTTTTTCTAGTTTCATTAATTGTGAGTTTAGACTGCTTATATGGAATTGTTCTTTCCTGAGGTAGGCCTGTATTGCAATATACTTTCCTCTTAGCACAGCCTTGGCTGCGTCACACAGATTTTGCAGTGTTAAATTATTGTCATCATTTGTCTCCATATATTGCTTGATCTCTGTTTTTATTTGGTCATTGATCCATTGGTTACTTAGGAGCATGTTGTGAAGCCTCCATGTGTTTATCGGGTTTTTCATTTTCTTTGTGTAATTTATTTCTAGTTTCAAACCATCATAGTCTGAGAAACTGGTTGGTAAAATTTCAATCTTTTTGAATTTACTGAGGCTCTTTTTGTGGCCTAGTATATGATCTATTCTTGAAATGTTCCATGTGCGCTTGAGAAGAATGTATATCGTGCTGCTTTTGGGTGTAGAGTTCTGTAGATGTCTGTTAGGTCCATCTGTTCTATTGTGTTGTTCAGTGCCTCTGTCTCCTTACTTCTCTTCTGTCTGGTTGATCTGTCCTTTAGAACGAGTGGAGTGTTGATGTCTCCTAGAATAAATGCATTGCATTCTATTTCCCCTTTTAATTCTGTTAGTATTTCTTACACATATGTGGGTGCTCCTGTGTTGGTAGCATAGATATTTATATGGTTATATCTTCTTGTTGGATTGACCCCTTTATCATTATGTAATGTCCTTCTTTGTCTCTTGTTACTTTCTTTGTTTTGAAGTCTATTTTGTCTGATATAAGTACTGTAACTCCTGCTTTTTTCTCTCTGTTAGTTGCATGAGATATCTTTTTCCATCCCTTCACTTTTAGTCTGTGTATGTCTTTGGGTTTAAAGTGAGTCTCTTGCAGGCAGCATACAGATGGGTCTTGTTTTTCTATCCATTCAGTGACTCCATGTCTTTTGATTGGTGCATTCAGTCCATTTACATTTAGCATGATTATCGATAGGTATGTACTTATTGCCATTGCAGGCTTTAGATCTGTGGTTACCAAAGGTTCAAGGTTAACTTCCTTACTGTCTAAGAGTCTAACTTAACTCACTTAATATGATGTTACAAGCACAATCTAAAGGTTCTTTTCTTTTTCTCCTCCTTTTCCTTCCTCCTCCATTCTTTATATATTAGGTACCATATTCTGTATTCTTTGTCTATCCCTTGACTGACTTTGGGGATAGTTAATTTAATTTTGCATTTGCTTAGTAATTAGCTGTTCTACTTTCTTTACTGTGGTTTTATTACCTCTGGTGACAGGTATTAAACCTTAGGAACACTTCCCTCTATAGCAGTCCCTCCAAAATACACTGTAGAGATGTTTTGTGGCATGTAAATTCTCTCAGCTTTTGCTTATCTGGAAATTGTTTAATCCCTCCTTCAACTTTAAATGATAATTTTGCCAGATAAAGTAGTCTTGGTTCCAGGCCCTTCTGCTTCATGGCATTAAATACATCATGCCACTCCCTTCTGGCCTGTAAGGTTTCTGCTGAGGAGTCTGTTGTTAGCCTGATGGGCTTTCCTTTCTATGTGATCTTATTTCTCTCTCTCTCTCTGGCTGCTTTTAGTAGTCTGTCCTTATCCTTGATCTTTGCTAATTTTATTACTATATGTCTTGATGTTATCTTCCTTTGGTCCCTTGTGTTGGTAGATCTGTGCACCTCCATGGCTTGAGAAACTATCTCCTTCCCCAGATTGGGGAAGTTTTCAGCAATTACCTCCTCAAAGAGACTTTCTATCCCTTTTTCTCTCTCTTCTTCTTCTGGTATTCCTGTAATGTGAGTATTATTCTGTTTGGATTGGTCACACAATTCTCTCAATATTCTTTCATTCTTAAAGATCCTTTTTTCTCTCTGTGCCTTGACTTCTTTGTATTCCTCTTCTCTAATTTCTATTTCATTTATTGTCTCCTCCACCATATCCACCCTGCTTTTAATACCCTCCATTGTGCTCTTCAACGATTGAATCTACCATCCAAGGGTTTTAAATAGGGGAACAACAAGATCAAGTTTACATTTTAAAAAGGTGATTAAAAAAGACTAGTGTGGATGTTCAAAGACAGAGGACTCTGGACCACATATTACCCAGTTTTAATCATGTTAAAATACAATTGATTAGCTTCCCTTCCCATCTTCCCTTCCAAGCTTGGAGGAGCCAGTGCAGTGTAGAGGGCTGCCATGTGGAGACACATCAGTGGTACGCCTGCATGTGCCTGAGGATGTAGAGTGTCAGGGAGGGGGACAGGAGGTACTAAAGGGAGAGATGTCAGTAGTATGCCCACTAGCACCCAAGGACATGGGATGGTAAGGGAGAGGATAGGGAAGCTGCACAGAGATATGTGGGTGCCCAAAGACACAGGGTGCTGCAGCAGTGTAGGATTCCACATGGAAGCACATTGGCAATGTATCTCCTGATATCTGAGAATGCAGAGTGCTGGTGGCAGGTGGTAGGGGTGGCAGGTGGAGGAGAAAGCTAATGTGGTTGGGAGACTAGTTACATTAATTAAGCAAGGAAGTGAGGATTATACCAAATATAATAACAGCCAAGTTTCTCACGGTTGCAGAAGACACAAAAGTCATGGAAAGGAGCAAGACCAGACTGAACCCTGAGATTCCTAGTTGAAATTTTGATATGACCCATGCTTCTTAAACATATATACTCTGAGAAATGAAGAAATGGTTATAAATGTATGTGTGTATATATATTTATGTGGATATATTCTAGGCCCTCTTATAGACCAGCTCTGTCTACAAAAGGGGCTAGAAGCAATGATCACCCATTAGCATACCAAGTACCCAGAACATGGTTTCTATATACCACCCTCTACTAAAGGAAGTGCTCGAAAAATAATGGGAACATGTCAAAAGAGCACAGATACCACCTTGAAAGGGGTTCCCAATGGTCAAATCTGGGACATTTTGAGAATCAGAATAAATGATAGTAATGAATTACAACCACTAATAGAAAACAGGATCTATGAGTTCATATTGATATAAACAAATAAGCAAATAAATGGGGGATGGGATGAACTGTATTTTACAAATATATATTATATGATATAGTTTATCTACATGCTGTTCTTACAATGTGATGGGAACAATTTTCTCATTGAGTAGTAAAGGCTATGTCTGTCCCCTCCCCTTGAACCTGGGTGTATGTTTGTGACTGCCTCAATCAACAGAGTTCAATGAAAGTGAAGCTCTGTGACTTCTGAGGTTATATCATAAAAGGGCATGCACTTCCATCTCATTCTCTTGGGATGCCTGCTGTTGAATTTCGGCCACAATGCTGGGATGAAGTCAAGCAGCCAAATGGACAGGACACATATAGGGGTTCTGGCTGACAGCCCCAGCTGAAGGCCCAGCCAAAATCCAGCACCAACTTGTCAGCCATGTGAGTGAACCACTTGAAAGGGAAATCCCTCAGCTCCACTTGATACAGCACCTTGCCCAGATGCAGATTCATGAGCGAGATAAATGATTGTTGTTGTTTGAAGCCACTATGTTCAAGAATAGTTTGATACACAATAATAGATAGCTGGAACAGAGGAGAATCCCTTCCCTTCCTTATAGGAGAATGTCAACTAATAAATGTAGACAAATTGATGGAAATAGAAAATCACTATTTGGCTACCATGACAGTAGTGGCTGATTCAGGAGGCAAAGGGAGGGTGGAGGATTGATAAGGAACAGGATGTTGACATAATCTGGGAATATCTCCCCACAAAACACTCATTAATTACCATGACAAAGCAGTGATATTTTTATGGTGGAGTAAAATGCAGGCACCAACATGACCAGGTGATCCAGGTCAACATTACCAGTGACAGGACAGGTGGGCCTTGTGTGCCCTCTGATGAGATGTGCTGAGAAGAGCACAGCATCATTTCTTTTCTGCCAAGAAAACATGGTTCTGTCTAGTGCCAAGTGAACAAAAATGTACAAGCAGTAGTTTCTAAAACTGCCAAGGACATGAAAGATGCAAAAAGATTCTTGGAACTATTTGAGATCAGAGGAGCCTGAAGACACATGTCAACTAAATGCAGCACATGTTCCTGGATGGAATCCTCCACCAGAAAGGAAAAACAAACATTGTTGGGACAGTTGGCACAACTCTAATGAGTTCTGGGCATTGGAGCAAGAGAAAGAGCAAGCGAAGGCAAATGCAGTGAAATGTTAACAGATAGGGGACTAGGTGAAAGGGATATGGAAGTTCTCTGTATTGTCCTTATCATTTTTCTGTAGGCTGAATAATATTTCAAAATACATTATTTTTATAACAATACCATTGCTTATTTTACCAAACCATTTCAGATCAAAGGCTCATTGCTTCATTTCAACCACTCATCTAATTCTATCCTTCAGGGCAAAGAGGTAAAGATATGGCATGCATAACCCCAAACCACAGGTATGCAAATCACATTGCCAACCAGGCCTGGATTCATACTACTAATTCATCAACATTTCCATGCCTCGTGCTGCATCAGCTCTCTCAAGTCCAACCAAGACAGCAGGGTTTGTGCACTTTACTCCTATGGCTGCAGGTGCTCATGGCACAAAACAACCTGCCCCCCCCCCCCCGATGTGATGCAGCAAAGAGGTACTCCTCCGTGGTCATAGTCATCTGTCATCTGTTAGTCCGTGGCAAAACTGTAACGTATCTCTTTAGTGTCCTTCCCATTCCTTTTCTGCACCACCCTTCCTTCTGTCACCTCATTCTCTGCTCCTGATGCCCTGGTGGCTAAGTGGGTAGTTTTGAGGCTTGCTCTCCTCAGTTAGCATCCTACACGGAGGGCCTCCCCTGTCTTCCCCCCAAAATGTCCTGCCCCTCAACCACGTAAGTTTCACAACAGGGATATCCAGATAGTAGTTAACTCTATGAAAGAAATTATGTTAACTATGAATAATTAAAGAACACAAATTAAATCACAATGTGGTAGTCTTTAATTTAAATAAGTGCCGGTTCTTCAAGGCAGCATGATGGTAGTATATACAGAGAATCATGAAAATATTCACACCTTGGGTCATACATTTTGATATAATAATCCTACTTTTAAAACTTTTCCCAGGAATGTAAACAAAAGATAAAAAGAGTATTTACAATATTGAAAAGATGCACATAACATGAATGTGTGATAGTCATGCATTCTTTCCACACATATTTACTGAGAACCTACTACAAACCACATATATAATAGAACAGAATAATGTTGAAGTGTTATGATAAAATGACACAATGAAATGTTACATAGCTTTTAAACTACCAAGTAGGAAAGTGTTCATGAAATAAAGTAAACTAGAACACAAACCTTATAGACACTATGTAAATCTATGTACAAACGGTAAATTATACTAATTCCAGAAACTTCATTAGATGTTTTACTATCTCATTTAAATGCATACAGAAACTCTAGTATTAATGCCCAAATGGTATAGATAAGGAAACTGAGGTTCTTACTGATTCTAGAATGTTAGTTCCACAAACTAATGTTTGATCTGTCTCATTTACTGCTGTATCATGTCTAGAACAGTGCCTGGCACATAGCAGACACCCAATAGTTCTTGACGGCCTGAAGTGACTGAACCATGATCTGGCCCCAGTGCTCCTATCTGATACAATATCTTTACTCAAATAACTAGACCCACCGGGACCCCAGGGTCGGGGGTGGGGGGAAAGGGTTCAGAGATGAGTTTGGGTAACTCCTAGTTCTTCATCGTGTTGCAAAGGCCTCAGAGCCACTGCTCTCCTTTTCCTTTCTCTTTTACTGCCTGCCCTCTGGTGGAGGTACAAATAAGTAGCAGGAGTCTAGGAAGAAGACCAGGATCATCACTGACTGGACACACGTCTATGTCTTAACCTATACGCCGTGGATATCCAGCTTTGCCTATTTCACAATGGTATGGAAACAGCTACCCAGATTTTCACCAAATTTAGAGGCTAGGTTTGAGATGCAGTGACTTAGACTACCTTGTACTGGCAGAATTAACTTTGGGGACTCTATAGGGCACCTTGGCTATTTTTTCTTTTCATAGTTATGTGGCTCTCATCTTAAAGATTTGTAAGAGGTAAGAAATGTACCATTTATGAATTTTGCTAATATTTCATGGATGAAGAGGACGTTCAAAAAATTCATTAAATCTTCAGAATTACTCATTTTCATTTTCATCTTTCTCTGAATGCAAAGAAGTTAAATGCCACAAAATTCAAAGATTTTGAATAAATATTAGTTCCACATCCCCAAGAATTTTATATGGGAATTTTTTAGAGAGATGGAAACCCAGTTTGAAAGGCACACCCAACTGAGGGCCAGTTGGAAAGACAGGCTCTTTCAAGGGCAAATGAAAGGGCCATGAGAGGCATGCTTGGTGCAAGACTTGTGTTCTTTCACAAGCAGTTGAAACCAAAATCCAGTTCAAAGAGACATTTGGCTACTGATCAGGAGATATGTGAGTTATGAATTCATATGCTTCTGCTAGAGAAAATAGTGCTTTTAAATTTGAGCTCCAAATCTATTATGCCAAAGAATCTGCACCAGTTCTATGTCTGGAATCTGCAAGGGGCGCCTGAATGTTCCAATGAAAAGGTCACACTGAAGCCAATTACAAAGCCCCCAAAGTTGCTAAAACCAATATTAATGGAGCAGCCACCAGAATTCCAAGATCTTCAAGATAACATCAGAGCTTAACCTGTATATTTCAATGGAGTACAATACAGAGGAATCAGTATTTAACTCCCCAAACTGCCCATTCCCTCAAACTACCCCTTCGCCTTTTAAATGCCTGAAATACCGAGTGAGTATCTCTTTCCCCCATGGCTATTAATAAAGCACAAGCTCAGATGCCTCAAATAATTGGCGTTGTTTTGTGATGGAGCTGCTTCTCATATACGCGGCACTGCGTAATGTGTTCCTGAGTGGGTAGTGACAGGGGTCTACTCAAACGTGCTCCAGAATGTAACAGTACACATGACCTCTAAAGAAACATGCTACCAAGTTGAAAATTATTACAGCTGTGAATTAATTATTCCCGTTAAAGAAAATTATTACAATTCCAACACTCATGTTTTTATTGTTTCGATTAAGCTTTATTTAATGATAGTTAATTATTCTCCCATGAAGCACTGGGAGTTTCCTAGAGTCTTTTTCTTTCCTTATAATGGAAGCTTGTAGAGTTATCCCCCAGTTTTCTCTCTTACTGACAAAAAGAGATCAGCCTGTTAAGCACTTGGAAAGCCCTCCCCAATAACTAACAACAGTTCTTGGTAAATAATAAATGCATAATAAATACTTGATGAATGAATGGATGAATCGCCTTTATTTGAGTTAGGGTTATTATTTTTTTGTTGTTGTTGTGAATAACAAAATCAAACTCTGGTTAACTTAGGAAAAAAAGGAATTTACTTAATGGATACAAGGGAGCAAACAGGTTTAAGAGAAGGTTGGGGAACCCAGCTCTTCAACAACCAGGGCAGAATCCAGGCAACTCGAGGTGGCAGGCAAGAACAGCTTAAAGATTCATCCACTCTCGATACGGTTCCACTCATGAATCAAATTCAAGAGGAAGCTCCTAATTGACCCAGCTTGGGTCCACATCACTGTGCTTGACCTAGGAGAGGACAGGGTCTTAATATTCATGCCAGACTTTGTCCAGTATATATAGAGAGAATTTCTCAAAATGAAATTGGAATGCTATTGCCAAATGAAGGCAGAATGGATGCAGGAAGAGAAGAGAGGAAGAAAAAAGGAATGAAGTATTTTTCCTTTAAGTACTTAAGTATTGAGAAAGTACTTAAGTGGAAAGTAAATCCTTAGTGGGAAAAATTACTATGCAATATTTTAAAGTATTGCCCTGGTGGTCTGGGCTTCTGGGACTGCCCACAGGGGACAAGTCAGACTCCAGAACAGAGAAATTACTTTCAAGGTGGTATTAAGGTGAGGGGGCCTTTGCTATTCACTGTTAATGTAATTGCAAGGAACTGAGAGGAGGTTTAGTCTGTTCAGAAAAGTTGATAAACTATAAAGAGTGGGTAGGTAACACTGATCTACACCACATGCATCTCAGTAGAGATGCAGAGTAGACGAGAGGGTGCAATCTGAAAGACCTAGTCATAGTTTGTAACTCACTCAGCAATCGTTATTTAGCAAGACATAACCACCTTTGGGCTTCAACTTACCCATCAACTAAACTGGGTTAATTACACTTGCCTCACCCACTGTGTTAGTCAAGGTTCTCCAGAGACACAGAGCTAATACAATGTGGGGTGGGGAAGGGAAGAAGAGAGGGATTTATTATAAGGAATTGGCTCATATGATTATGGAGGCTGAGAAGTCCCAAGATCTGCTGTTGGCCAGATAGAGACCCAGGAGAGCTGAAGGCGTAGTTCCAGCCTGAAGGTCAGCAGGCTCAAGGCCCAGGAAGAGACAATGTTTCAGTTTAAGTGCAAGGTCAGTAAAAACCAGATGTCCCAGTTCAAAGGCAGACAGGCAGGAGGAACTCCATCTTACAGGAGCTTCAGCCATTTTGTTCTATTCAAGCCTTCAACTGATTGGATGAGGCCCACCCATATTAGGAAGGGCAATTTGTTTCTGGTTCTCTGGAGAACCCGAACTAATACAGATTTTAGTACCAAGAAGTGGTGTGCTCTTGTAACAACTACCCAAAAATGTGGAAGTGGCTTCAGAACTGGGTAATGGGAAGCAACTGGAAGAGTTTTGAGGTGCAGGCTAGGAAAAGCTCAGATTGACATAAAGGGACTAACGCAAGAAATGTGAATGTTAAAGGCAATTCAGAGCTCAGAAAGAAAAAATAAAAAAGAGGAGAGCTGGAGAGAAAGCCTCTGTGTTCTTAGAGAATATGTAAGTTATCATGAATAGAATGTGGGTAGAAATATCAATATTAATGACCATTGTGCCAAGATCTCAGACAGAAATGAGGAACAGATTATTAGAAACTAGAAAAGAGGCAATCCCTTTTACAAAGTGGCAAAGAATTTGGCTGAATTTTGTTCTAGTGTTTTGTGGACGATAAGACTTATCAACAATGAAACTGGATATTTAACTGAGGAGATCTAAGTAAAATGTTGGAGGTATGGCCTGGGTCCTCCTGACTGCTTATCATAAAATGTGAGGGGAGAAAGATAAATCGAAGGACTTGTGAAGCAGAAAGGAAACAGAACTTGAGGGTTTGGAAAATCCTCACCCTGTCTACCTTGCAAAAAATGAGAGAGCATGTTCTGAGAACTTGAAGGGTATGGCTGGACTATCACTCAGTGAAGAAGTTATGGGATTAAACAAGCAGAAACACTGCCAGTTCCCACTGAAGGAGGGATGGGTACAACAAAATGAAGGAAGGCTGTAGGATTCTAAAGGATGGAGCCATAGAGTTATCTGGCTTTGAACATGTGTGTGTTATCCCTCAAGAGAAGAGAAGAATTAATTCCAAAAGTGATTCAGAGATCATGATGGCCACCTGGCCCACCACAGTCCCAGGGGACAAAATTGAATCCTCCTCAGTTTTTGAGGGTGGACCCACCTCTAAACTTTCAACAGTCCAGGTTGCCACAGTCTGGAGCCCTAGGGGCAGGGCTGCCCAGCAGAGCCTGAGGGCAGGACCTCCACTTAGAGAGGCACAGGGACTGAACCTCCAACCAGAAGGGCTTCAGGCACAAGAGCACTGCCTAGGACCGTGGGGAAAACACTGCGGTGCCCCTTCTGGAAGGTGGGGCATCAAGCCAAAGAGGATTTTTCTCAAACTTTAAGCTCTAATGGGATTTGCCTTGCTAGCTGTTGGACTTGTTTGAGGCATGTCACCCCTTCCTTCTTTCCTATTTCTCCCTTTTGAAGTGGATATGTGCATCCTACATCTGTCACACCAGTGTATTCTGGAAGCAGATAACTTGTCTGGTTTCAGAGCTTCACAGCTGGAGAGGAATTATGCCTCAGAAGTCTTACCCATGTCTGACAGAGATGAGATTTAGAGGCGACTATGGACTTCACAGTTGATGCTGGAAGGAGTTAAGGCCTGTGGGGTGTTGGGGTGGAATGAATGTGTTTTGCATTCAAGGAGGACATGCATTCTGGGGGGCCAGGAATGGAGTATTATGAACTGAATATTTGTATCCCCCCTAATTTATATATTGAAGCCTTAACCCCCAGCATGGCTGTATTTGGAGATGGGGTCTCTAAGGAAGTAATTAAGGTTAAAGAGGACAGGAGGGTGGAGCCTTGATCTGATAGGATTAGTGTCCTTATAGGAAAGGACACCAGAGAGCTCTCTCTCCCTCCTCCTCCCTCTCTTTTTCTCTCCGTGCACATGCCAAGGCCAGGTGAGCGACACAGCACGAAGGCGGCCATCTGCAACCCAAAGGGAGAGTCAGCACTGGACAGTAACTCTGCTGGCACCTGGACTTGGACTTTCAGTGTCCATATCTGTGATAAAACAAACTTCTGTTGGTTGAGCTACCAAATCTACGGCATTTTGCTTTGGCAGGCCAAGCAAACAAATGCACCTGCCATAAAAAATTGTTGAGACAATAAAATAATTTAAGAGACACAAAAGTGCCTGGTGGGGAATAATAGTTAAAATAACCACCTGGGTATAAATATCATTATTTTTGTGTGTCTTTCTTTAATCCAAATAGGCTATGCTGACCATCAGTTTTTACACAGGCGTCTCTGAAAGACCTAAGTGTGAAGGACTACATTTTAAATGTTATTATCGAACTATGTTCATGGAACATTCCAAATCAGTGGGGAAAGCATGAATTATTCAATGAATTATGTGGGACCATTTGGAAAAAAATGTTAAACTCCCACTTTATGTCAAACATATAAAAATTCCAGATGCTTTTTAAAAAGCTCAACAGCATTAGAGGTAAATGTTGAAAATATTTTTATAATCTTGGGGTGGAAAAAATCTTCAAGTTTCAAATTCAGAAGCCATAATGGAAAAGATTAACAGACCATATTATGCAAAAATTTTCAGATTCTATACGGCAAAAGATAACATAAACAAATTTAATGGACAAGCAACAGACTGGAAGAAAATATTTGCATCTTATAAAGCAAAGGATAAATATCCACCAAATATAAAGAGTTTCCACAAATTAATAAAACACCAATGATTCAATAGAAATACAGCCAAAGAATATAAAAAGCCAGTTCTTTTGGTTAAAGCATTTTTAATACATATATTAAGCAGTCATTTCCAGTCTCCCCTCCCCAAAGCCCTTGGAGACCATTAATCTACATTCTACATAAATCTACAATCTACATAAATCTATGGATTTGTGTATTCTGAACATTTCATGTAAATGGAATACAATATGTGACCTTTTGTATCTGGCTATTTTCATTTAGCACAATATTTTTAAAGTTAGTCCACATCATACCATGTATCAGTACATTATTTTCATGGCTGAATAATTATCTGTTGTATGGCTATGCCACATTTTTTAACCCATTCATAAGTTGATGGACATTTGGGTTGTTTCCACTTTTCAGGTACTATGAATAATGTTTGCACTCTCCTAATAACTATTGATGTTGAGCATTTGTTGATGTGCTTATTGGCCATTTGTATATATTTTTTGGAAAAATGTCTATTTCTCTGCCCATTTTAGCTGCATTGTTTTTCTTTTTGTTGTTGAGTTGTAAGAGTTTTTATATACTCTGGATACTAGACCCCTATCAGATACATGATTTCCAAATATTTTCTCTCATTCTATGCATTGTCTTTTCACTTTCTTGGTAGTAGCCATTGAAGCACAGAAGTTTCTAATTTATATGAAGTCCAATTTATCACATTTTTTTCTTTTGTTGCTTCTGTTTTTGCCAGCATATCTAAATAGCTATTGCCCAATCCAAGGTCACAAAATTCACACCTATGTTTCTTAGAGTTTTATAGCTCTTACATTTAGTTCTTTAATCCATTGAAGTTAATTTTTGTATATGATATAAGGTAGGAATCCAACCTCATTCTTTTGTGTATGAATATCTAGTTGTCCCAGCACCATTAATTGAAGACTATTTTTATTCTCCATTGATTGGTCTTAGCACCTTGTCAAAAATCAATTGGCCGTAATGTATAGATTTATTTCTGGATTCTCAATTCTATTCCTTGGGTGTCTATGTGTATACTTAGGTTAGTACCACATTATTATGATTGCTTTGGCTTTGTAGTAAGTTTTGAAATTGAAAAGTATAAGTCCTCCAAAACTATTCTTTTACAAGATTGTTTTGGCTATTTGGAGTCCCTTGTGATTCCATATCATTTTTACGAGTGATTTTTCTACTTCTGCAGGAAAACACCATTGGAATTTTGACAGAGACAGCATTGAATCTGTAGATCACTTTGGGTAGTATTACATCTTACCAATATTAAATCTTCCAATCCATAAACACAGCATGTCTTTCCATTCGGTCTTCTTGAATTTCTTTCAGCAACATTTTTTAGTTTTCAGTATATCTTGAACCCCCTTGGTTAAATTTATTCCTAAGTATTTTATTATTTTGGATACTATTTTAAATGGAATTTTTTCCTTAATTTTCAGGTTGTCATTGCTAGTATATACAAATAAAACTGATTTTTGTATGTTGATCTTGTATCCTACAAATTTGCTGACATTTATTAGTTCTAATAGTTATATTTTGTCGATTCTTCGGGGTTACCACACATAAGATCATATCATCTACAAATAAAGATAATTTTACTTCTTCCTTTTCAATTTGGATGACTTTTTTCTTGACTAATTGCCCTGGCTAGAACTTCCAGTACAATGTTGAATAGCAGTGGAGAAGCAGACATCCTTGTCTTCTTCCTGATCTTAGGGGTCAAGTTTTCAGTCTTTCACCTCTGCAAATAATGTTAGCTATAGGTTTTTCATTGATGGCCTTTATCATATCGAGAAAGTTCCTTTTTACTCCTAGGATTTTTCGTGTTTTTTCTCAGGAAAGGACGTTCAATTTTATCAAATGCTTCTACTGTATCATGTAGATGAGTTTGTGGGATTTTATCCTTATTTCTATTAACATGAGAATATTAATTAGAGAATACTCTCTAATATGGTGTATACATCTTTCACATGTCAAAACCACTCTTGCATACCTTTGATAAATCCCACTTGGCCATGGTGTAAAATCCTTTTAATATGCTGGAGGATTCAGCTTGCCAATATTTTGTTGCTATTTGCCATTTGGCCTGAGCCTTCCCTGCCTGCTTGCACAGAGCCTGGAGGTGGGCCATAGGTGAGAGCTGATGGCCTTTCCTGAGCATGTGCACAGCCTTGGGCCTGCATGTGTGACCTTCTTGATTCCCACTGATCTTTAGGAGCTTTGCAAAGCCCTTTCCCCCAAAGCATCTTATTTACCAACCTCTCCACCCAAGCTTTTCAGTTTGCCTCTACTGTTATCTCTTGCCTGAGGCAGCAGCAGCTGTAATCTTTGACTTTAAAGATTTTCAGCAAACAGCCCCACCTCATCCCTGGGAGAGTTCTAAGTTAGGTGAAATAAAGGGAAGCCCTTTGAGCTAATCCTCCAGGGAGATAGCAAACAGGCCAAAAAAGTAATCACAGTTCATTGAGAATAAGGTCTGTTCAACTCCTTCCAGCTCTGAGTTCTTGTACCACAGATATGGGCAGTTGACATCAAGGCTGCCGCCAAGCTTGGGGGTGAGCAGTGGTACCAGGGCAAGTGTAAATGCCATGAAGCTCTCTTACCAAGACTCAGATATAATTTCTTGATTGTGCATTCCCCTGATTGTTGTAAGCATTTGATTCATTCCAGAATTCTGAAAAAGTTTATTCTGACAGTTGTTGCCAGTTTGTTGCTTTTATGGAGAGATGGATTTCTAGAGTTCTCCATGCTGCCTTTTCAATGATGTTTTAGGTATTTCTTAAGATGAAAAATAGGTGAGCCATTGTTACCTCACTAGTTATTAGAAGTGCTGATTAAAATGAGATTATTCTTGGTCTACCGGTAAATAAAGTCTAAAAAGATGGAGAATATCTAGTATCCACAATAATGTGTGAGGAAATACGCACACATGTCCTCTTGATGGAATATAAAGTGACAACTTTAAGTGTGTAATTGGTAAGGTCTCTCAGATTTTTCACTGTGCTCTCCATTTGACTCAGCAATTCCACTTTAAGAAATTTAACTAGGACACACACGAATGTTTAAAGACATATTTACAGGGATTTTTTTTGGAAGATTGCAATAGTGAAAATCTGAAGAAAATCAGGGGCACTCAATAGGGGGGTGATTAAGTAAATTATGGCCCCAGAAAATCCTACAATATACACCCCATGATAACAGAAATTCCAACCAAACATCATTGGCAATTGGCTTCTTTCTCTGTCCAGCTCTCAGATTGAGAGGGCTAATGTTCTTATCTTTTGCAGGGGTGGGGGGCAGGTTGGCATGGGGAGGGAAGAGCAAAGCTTCAGGCAGCCATGTAGAGGGGAGTGAGGAGTTGGAGATGATCCCTGGTCTCCATATTCTTCTGGTTCAGCCTCCTCAGATTCAGTCCCTCACAGCAAGTAATAAACCAATATGTGTAGTACAGTCCCACTGAGCTAAGTGTGAGTGAGTGTGTGTGTGTGTGTGTTTACCACATACATGTACATGCATTTATATATTATGTAAATGCGTTTTAAAAGAACTGGATGGTAACACAGAAACTAATAACCATAGCTACCTCTGGAAGACAAATGAGGGAATGGGGGAGGAGTGAAGGTCTCACGTTTTACTATATGTAACTATTATTTGAACCTTTAGAACAGGAGTGAATTCATCTCAGTAAAAAAAGAGTCATCTAATTAAAAACTTGTTCAAGGTAAGTTTTCAAACAACATTTAAACAAAGTGAGTGGCCCTTATCAGAGCTGCAGCGGCTGCCACGGAGCTGCCGTGGTCACAGAGGGGCCCAGCCGTTCTGTTTGCTGTAACTGGTCCGCAACATTTCAGGAAAAGACAGTTACCGCTGTACCTGCCATTGCTTAGGTAGGGATACAGCCCTTCATTTAAAATGACATGATTCCAGAGGCCAGCAGAGGCATTCCGTTGACAGGGTCTTGCATATAGTTACCAGAATAAGGTTTTTAGAAGTGGCTTGTGAAGGCCAAGAACCAGGACGGAGGGGCAGATGGGAGTGCCCTGGACATGCGTGCTGGGAAAATCCAGGGGCAGATGGCACAGGTCTCGGCAGTGCTGTGGGTCATCGCCTTGAAAAACTTCAGGCATCCGTTCGAGGACCAAAGGCCTGTCAAACCTTTGATTCTGAAGATCAGAGGGAACAGTCAGATCATTCAGGACAATTGTGCTCTCGTCTCAGCTGTGCCATGCGAAGGTTCCCGGGTGACTGGAGCTGAGCTTTCCGTTGATGACAGCTCTGGGGCCATGACAGTAATGGAGCGCAGCCACCTGAGGCCCTGGTTATGCCAGGTTTCCTAGCGGCGTCTAATACTGAAGACACCAGCTTGCTGCTGGAGCTGAGCTTCGGTGTAAAGTCTGTTTGCAGGAAAGCTGCCTTCATCTGTGATTATGAATCTATAGAGCTGGGGGAGAAACATTATAGGTGGAGGCAAGCTAAGACAACAGGCTATTTTAGGTGGAAACAGGGACCTCTGTATTTCTGCTGAAGCTGGTACCTGGCATATAAGTCAGCAATAACAGACTCAAAGTGAAGAAAAAACAAAAAAGCAAATTGGGATGGGGGAATCTTCCTGTAGCAAGAACAAACAGTAAGAAAATGTAAGAGAATGCCAGGGCCCGGAGTGGATGTATTATAGATCACAACCTCTAGAGGTGAGGCTTGCTGCAGTTGATATAGTGAGTTGGTCCAGAGCTAGGTGTACAACACAGGTTTCCTTAGTGCTGTAGGAAAACTGGGTTCCCAAGCTACAGGGAAAACTTGAAGTGACAGCAGGAGGCAATGAACCACTAAAGCTGAGAAATGTGCCAGAGGTCAGTCACAGCTTACCCAGTGGAAGTGAAAGTGAGAGAAGGCGTGAGGCTTGTTAGGAGACTACAGGCTGCGTCAGGTTGAAGGTGTTCAGGAAGAGGCTGGAGCACTTTTGCCTTCTGTGAGGCCTCCAGTGCTGCTACCTGTCACTTAGAATTCCCCTAAAAGCTGTGTGACAATTAGAAAAGGAAATTAAGCACTTTATTGGTATCTGTGGAGTCCTTGACTTTAAGAGGCCCGTTGCCATGTTCAGCACTTAGAACAGCAGCAGTAACAAGCTGTTCTCTCTCTTCAAGGTATACTTTTTAATAATTGCTTTACTTGGAGAAGCTAGGAGAGAGGCAGCAGAAGCCAAGTCTGGCTACTCTGAGTAAAAAAGGAACTTCCTGGAATGGTATGGTCAGGGGTACACTGGTCAGTGTCTAACAACCAGCTCTTCAGAACCAAAAAAAGTCTGATTTCTGGTGTTCATTTATTTCCAGCAAATAAATAGTCCCACCATGGTCTACGGCAAGCTACCAGTGTGACATCATCTGGCCCACAGAATTCCTGGCAAGTTACCCGTGGCCCCCGGTGCTGACAGGGAGGAGCTCACAGGATGAGAGGTGGCAGAAGAACCAGGCAGTTCCAGAGGGTCTCCACACACTGGCCAGGTCAACACCGCATTAGCCTCTTGACACAGATCTCTACACCACCCCAACCGCCCTTACAGTTTTATGCCTTTAGGGGGCAAGTCCCTCGTTCCCCTCAACATCCACAAACTACATAATCCAAAGTCAATGGCCATGGCCACCCAGTGACGGCTCCAATTACCTTTCCTTACGGGCCCCAGTTCATACTGGCAAGCCCCAAATTGCAAGGTCCCTTCCTGCTGGCTCCTCAACTACAGAAAACAAGTCTGTAACAAGAAATGGTGGCGACATCTGAATTCTGGGCTGCTTGTGTTTTTTGGTTTTTGGTTTTTTTTGTCTTCTAAGAACTTTGTATTGTGGAAATTCACACGCGCATCCTGAAATAGAGAGAGTAGCACAATGAACCCGCAATCTCGGTGATCATCAACCTATGGCCAGTTTTGTTCCATCTATATTCTCATAGTTTGTTTTCAAGGAAGAAAAGCATCACAAGAAAGATCAGCAGAGTGGTCAAGACTGTTATTTGGAATTGGAATAACCTGGTAAAATAATAATACTTACAATTTTAAGACAAACTATGGGTTAGGCACTTTACATTAATCATCTCATCAGATGGTCACAATGGCCCTGCTAGATCGCAGGATTGCCTGTGTTTCAGATGAGGAAACTGAGGGCAGAGAAAGATTAAAAACTTGCCCAAAGTAAAAAAGCAGTGGCAGACATAGAATTTAAACTTGAAAGCATATAAACTACCTTGTAGGCAAACTGTTGGCAGTGGTTGTCTGGGGATGGTGGCATCGTGGGTTTTTATTCTCTTCTTCTACTTCATTTTTCCTTATTTCTCTTTAACTAACATTCCTGGGCAGTGTGTCAGGGCGGATACACTGATGGGGACCATGTGCTTCTTCCCAGGCACAACCGGTTTGCGATCAGTGCTTCCTCCTGAAGCAGCTGCAAGGAGACCCAGTTCAGCAAGCTTCCGGGCTTCTGGGAGGCTTGTGAGGCTCAGGGTAGAAGTGAGCCCAATAGTCATCATGGAACTATGGCTACCATGTTCCCAAATGTGGTCTGAGCTCACTAGACTGCATCCAGATGAGCAGAGCAGCCCAGCCAAAGGAGTAGCTGCTCGATGCCCCTGCACCACTCTGGGTGCAGGGGTGACCCCAAGGCCCAGAAGGCTGACCAGGAGAGTGGTCAGCACAGATCCCATGCTAAGGAGTTGATTCCTCAACACCTACTCTGTGCCAGACCTTGAGTTACAGTCCCTGCCCTCAAAATGCTGAGTCACGTGGTCCGTGGAGGCCCAGGAAGAGCTGAGGAAACTGGGGAGTATGTTCAGATGGAAAAAGAGATGGTACTGCGGCTCCAGAGAAGGAAGAGGCTGAGCAGAGTCTGACACTTGCTTTAAACTCTTGCCTGCTGTATATACAGAGGAATTGCCTTAGCCTATGTTATTCCAAAAGGCAGAATAATTCATACCTGGCGAGCACAGCAAATGCAGTCCACAAACATCACTGGGAAAGGTATAATAGAGAATTTGCTAGGCCTCCTGTGATGGGAGAGAAATAATTGAGAAAAAGTGAACTTCTGCATTGAGCTGAAGGTACCAGGAATAAGCCATGCAGGCAGGCATATGGCAAATATCTCTCTTTTGTCCACCTAGCATTCGCCTCTCCTGCCCTTCATGTGATCCTGCTGTACTGCCAATCACTAGCTCCCATCTCCTTAAATTCAAGGCTGGGTGAGTGACCCAAGCTAGACCCATTAGACTCCTTCTCCTAAGAATCTGGCTAAAGTGGAAACGCATATAAAGGCCGAAGGGGATGGGAGTTGTGTGACCCAGTGATAGAGTCCTAAAGAGGTGGCTCACGGGTTCCCACTCAGAAGCTTCTCTGGTTTCTATCCTCCCAGACCCTCGCGTGTGTGCTGAAGTGAGAATGTGGTGAGAGCAGCAGTGTACCTCACCCCACTCGGGTGATCAGAACTAGGGCCAGAGGGCAAGGCTGGCCCAGTACTGGGTTACAACCACTGACCTCCCTCTGGCCTGCGGTCGGGATAGGATCTAGAGCCTGGGACAGAGTGGAGGTTGTAGCCCTGGATCCCTTAGTAAATGGTCCCAACTGGGTGAGTGCATCAGTCAGGGTTTAATTCAAGAAACAGAACCACTAGGAGTGGCACCAGCCTCTAGTAGCCACTATATATACATATAGATTCTACATATATATAACCTATCTATCTATCTATATCTATCTATCACCTATCTATCTATCTATCTATCTATCTATCTATCTATCTACCTATCTATATATGTATGTATATATAGGTTATATGGTCTTGTTACAGAGATTTGATATTACAGTCGACCTTTGAACAACATGGGAGTAGGGGCCCCGGCCCCACTATGCAGTCAAAGATCCATGTATATGTTTGACTCCCCAAAATTTTACTAATGGCCTACTGTTGACCAAAGCCCTACTGATAACATAAGCAGTCAGTTAACACATATTCTGTATATTATATGTATTATATACTATAGTCTTACAATAAAGTAAGCTGGAGAAAAGGAAGTGTTTTTTTCAAATTGCTGCAAATCCCCCAAAAATTTTCCAATATATTTATTGAAAAAAAATCCACATTTTAAGTGGACCCATGCAGTTCAAGCCCATGATGTTCAAGAGTCAACTGTATACAATTTGGGGAGCTGGTTAAGCAGTCTCTGGGTCTCTAGAGGGCTATCGTCTTCGTGTCTGATATTACAGCTTGAAGTTCTTGGGGCAGGCAAGATGGATGCAAAGTGCAGACGAGCAAGGACACACTGAAACCCATAAGCATAGAGCAATGTCAGACCTTGTCAGTTCTTGTACCGTCTGACTTTGACAGTATGGGTGTCCTGCTGAGCACATACACCTGTCAGAGGAGCTGGAAAAGCTGAAGAGAAATCCAGGGGCAGATGGAGCAGTTGCAGGCCCAGCCATTGCCTCATACTAACAAGGTAAGGCAAGAGATCAGCAATATGGGTGAGCTACAAAATGGCTGCTGCTTTGGCACATGAAAAGATGCTCCACATCGCTAATTATCAGGGAAATGCAAATTAAAACCACAATGCGGTATCACCTCACACCAGTTAAGATGGCCAACACCCAAAAGACAAACAACAACAAATGCTGGTGAGGATGTGGAGAAAGGGGAACCCCCCTACACTGCTGGTGGGAATGTAAATTAGTTTAACCATTGTGGAAAGCAGTATGGAGGTTCCTCAAAAAAGCTCAAAATAGAAATACCATTTGACACAGGAATTCCACTCCTCGGAATTTATCCTAAGAATGCAGGAGCCCAGTTCCAAACAGACAGATGCACCCCTATGTTTATCACAGCACTATTTACAATAGCGAAGAAATGGAAGCAACCTAAGTGTCCATCAGTAGATGAATGGATAAAGAAGATGCGGTACATATACACAATGGAATATTATCTAGCCATAAGAAGAAAACAAATCCTAGCATTTGCAACAACATGGTTGGAGCTGGAGGATATTAAGCTTAGTGAAATAAGCCAGGTGGAGAAAGACAAGTGCCAAATGATTTCCCTCATTTGTGGAGTATAACAACAAAACAAAACTGAAGAAACAAAACAGCAACAGACCCACAGAGTATGAGAAGGGACTAGTGGTTACCAAAGGGGAGGGGAGGGGTGGACAGTTGGGGAAGGAGGGAGAAGGGGATTGTGGGAAATCATGATTAGTGCACATGGTGTGTGTGGGGTCAAGGAAGACAGTGTAGTACAGAGAAGGCAAATATGGCTGCTGCTTCATCTCTGCCTTTCAAAACTCACATAAGAATCTCTCTTGTGGCTCATCCAGAAAAGGAAATTCTGAGAAATGCAGTTCAGCCGAGCCAAGTTGACTCTTCAGAGAAAATAGAAGTAGAGGGTGGAAACCAGGAATGGGCACCTGGATAGACTTAGGCTTAATAGATAGAAGTTACAGGAATAACTTCCGAACAGTTTGAGTTATCTAACAATCACATTCCTACGTCACACATCATACGTCAGGAAGCACCTCATCTCTGGATGTGTTCAAGCAGAGGTTTATGGCCAAACTGTGGAAAGTCTTAAATCCCAGCCAGGATCCACACATTGTGTTTAGAACAGTCATTCTGGTAGATGAGTTGAAGGAAGCAAGACTAAAGAAAGGGAGGCTAGCTAGAAAGCTTTTTGGTAACATGGGGTAAAGGTCCTGAGAATCTGAACTAGGGCATAGAGGTGATGATGGTGAGGAAGAATGGATCTGATAGGCAGGCAGAGCAGACTCCCCAGGACTTGATTTGAGGTTGGACAGTGTATTTACTTCCTATTGCTGCTGCAATGAACTACCACCAACTTAGTGCCTTAAAGCAAGAGAAATGTAGTCTCTTACACGTCTGGAGGCCCGAAGTTTAAAATGCATCTTACAGGACTAAAATCAAGGCATTGGCAGGGCTGGTTCTCCCTGGAGGTTCCGGGGGAGATTCTGTCCCTTGCCCTGTTCAGCTTCTGGCTGCCAGCATCCCTTGCCCTGTAGCTGTGCCCCACTCTGCCACCACAATCACACTGCCCTCTCCTCTTCTGTGTCAAGTGTCCCTCCGTCTTTCTCTTTTAAGGACACTTATGTTCACATCAGATTTACCAAGGCAGTCCAAGACAATCTACCCATCTCAAGATTCTTAATCATATCTGCAAAGACTCTTTGCCATACAAGGTAACATTCACAGGTTCTGGGGATTAGGATGTGGCTATCTTATGGGAAGCCATTATTCACCTATCACAGATAGTAAAATGAAGGAAGACAGCTATAACTCTGTGGCCTAAAATCTGCATGGTTCAGACCATGATAGAAAAATTAACCAAAGAACATCAACACATAGACAAAACAGTTTGGGGGAGAAGAGTTTAGTTTGGGATATGAAGGGTAGATGGGCCATCCATATGAAGAGGCCTGGAAGAAACTTGGAATGTTAGAGTTAGAAGCTTTGGAAAAGTATCCTGGCTGAAGATAAAGATTTGTGAGCATCTGCGGAGATATGATGCAGGGAAAGTATAAACTCTTTGAAGGAAGGGATTAGATGCTCATAGTTGTGTCTTTGGGGCCTAGCATGGTATTTGGCACATAGTAGATGCTCAACGAATGTTGGTTGAATGAACAGATGAAAGTAAGACCCAACAGGAGAACAGCAGGGAAGGGTAGAGAGTATGAATGTGCAAGTGAGCTTTGGATGGAAGGAGAAAACTTTCTTCTTTGAAACAAGAGGTAATAAAAAAGAGAAGTGGTGGCTATGCAAAATAACTCTAAAATGGATAGGATATAGCACAAGATCTCACTGTGGACAATCTTGGCATTATCAAAGTGGAAGGTGAAGTCATTGGCAAGGAAAGTTACAGGGAGTGGGATTGAAGTTTAAGGAAAGTAAACCATAAAATGTCAGAACTGAAATGGACCTGGAGAGTATCTAGCCTATAACCCTCATTTTACAGACAGGGAAACTGATGGTTAGAGAAAAGAATGAATTTGCTCAGGTCACCAAGCCAAATAGAGTTTGGTTCAATTCACGCAACAAATATTTATTGAAAGCTGATTCTAGGCCAGGCTGACCCTATGCTAAATGTTGGAAGTAGAGTCGAGAGCCGGGCAGACATAGGCCCTGACCTCACTGAGTCTGTAGGTTGGTGGGAAGGGCCCAGAGGAAGCAGAGTGGTAAGGGCTCTGGTAGGAAAAGCTTAAACTGCCTAGGGGAGGAGGCATGAGGATTACCAAGAAATGAATAGCAAGATCAGGGAGCCGAAATACCAGCCCATCTGAGGGTAGACAGTGACTTGGCTGTTAACCCAGGTAGCAGTCTCATGATCTAAATGATATTTATAATTCCAGGGAGAAGCAAAGAAGGCAACTCCCAGGCCAGTGACTCTGGTTCCAGCATTCCTTTGGACTTGGCTCTTTTCTTCACATTCCTTGGGCAGACAAGAGGCCCAAGCGGAAGAGCACTTCAGTAAGTTGAGCCATCAACTGGAGGAGTAAATCTTATAAATTTGAACAAACAAATATGAGAAAAACTCAGAAGTTTTGTTCTACTTTTCCCAGGGTGCCCAGGATTAAAGAAGCTGGCAGGGCAGGGATTTGCTTCCTGAAGAAAGTAAGGTTTGCAAGGAGATTTGAATGAAGTCTGCAACAGGCAAGATTAACAGAGAGGACAGCCCGCTTTATTTCACTACGTTAATGTGTCATCACAACTCTCTTAAGGCCACTTGTGCTAGAAGCCAATAACTTAATGCAATTATGTTTTGGACAAAAGAAAACTTAAAATAAAAGATGTATATACCACTTTGGTAGCTTGAGGTAAGACAATTAAATTTCTATTACTTTTCTGATTAAATTATTGTAGCCTTTCATCTCACTTAGCATTAGACTATGCTTCTTTGCTCTCTGGGGTGCTCCCCTCCACCAGAGTTCTGCAATCTCAGAGAACAAGAGTTCTATGAATCTTTGGGGTGCATACGCATTTCAAAGGGTCAGTACTGGCTTCTCTTGCCTTGAGGAGAGAAAGCTGGAAGCCTACTCAGTCTACCAGGAAATGTTTTCTTCAGCTGTTGCCACTGTTGCTACAACACGGCATTGCTAGGAGTCCAGCCGTCCCACCCAATCCCAGGGGCTGTGGTGGCCGAGGAGTGCACTGGCACAGAAGCTTCTCTGGGTATTGGGGGTGGTAACAGGAGTGTTATACTCAGCTATGCACAGGTCACACGGCCCACAGGCCTGGGCCTCAAAGCCTGTCAAGCCTAGGCAGCTGCAAGCCGCTCTCTGCACCCAGATAAATAAATCAAACCACTCTGGACCTCTTCCTCTTGAGGAGACAAGTACAATTTCCCCAGGAAGAGGATGGGAATGCCAGAGGGACTGCAGAACACATACTGGGGGGACTTTAGAGATAGAGGTTGAGAGAGAGGTTGCGTACAGGTGGGACATCCCTCTTCTGAAGGCCCCAAATGGTGAGACTTCCTCCGATCCCTTGTGGAGTTCCAATGAAAGATTTAATACATAAAGCAGAGCTTCCCAGCCCAAGGGCCTTGACACACTGGGGTGCTGCCAAGGGACTACATGTGGGCAAGAATTATTGATCTTGGTACCACGAGCAATTGGGCGGGGCCTAGGGGAGCCAGAGCCTCCAGGCCAGCTGCTACCAGCTGCTAGCAGCTTAGATGGGGTTTCTGTACAAGACGGAGCCTGTGGAACCAGAATGTCAACCCACAGTCATCAGGGGCAGTCAACACTGGGGGCACTTCTGGCCCTCACTGCACCGCTGCTTCATGCTGAACGTACCCAAGGAGGCCCCCACCACCAGCAGCACAACAACTTCAGCGAGGCTGGAGAGAGAGTAAGGAGGGGAACTTCCAGCAGTGGCACAGCTCCAGGTGCCACACTCAAATCCATGTCTTCACGTATGTCACATACTTAACATCTGTTTGATAGGCCCTTTCACTTTCATCCAAGTCAGCCACATGGTGACTGCAAATTTTAGCACCATCATTATTTTGGAACACTATGCTTGACGTGAAAAAGTTCAGTTGGCTTTGAATCCATTTGTGTCACAAAATGTTTCCTCATGGCATTTATCAATAACAGAAAGTGAAGAGCTGTTAGACTTTAAATATAACTTTAGCTGTTGTAAATTTTGGAATCATTGTAAAACCAGTTTTAAATTGTCTTTATCACCTACTTGTGGGAAGAAAGTTTCTTGTCAAGGGTGACCAGGAGGAGGTCAAAGAGTCATCATTAAATCTTCACAGGGAATGATGTGTAATCATTTCAAGCACAACACCTGATACAAAAAGTTATATTGAAGGAAGCAAGCTCAAGTTTTTCATTAAACATTTTTGGAAACATTTATAAGTTTAACATGAATATTTAGTACCTCTAATGTTTTATATCTATTTTTCTTATAATTATATGACACAAAAGAGTAATGTTGACAGTGAGTCTCATATAGACACCCACACTCCCCTCCAGTTCACCCCAGCTGCCATACAAATCTTACCACTTTCCATTTGTGTCAAGATGCAAAAGATTTGGGAAATACTGAGACAAAATCACATTAATAATAATAATAATAAGACAGTCACTTTATTAATAAAGACCCATTTAGTAATAAGTGGCAGAAGCTCAACTAGAACTAACTGAAGCCAAATAAGCAGTCGGGGTGAGGAAGCAGATTTATTGACTCAAGAACCACCAGCGGATTTCCATGGCGGGGGTGGAGCTGGCCTCAGCGATGTGTGGATGAAGGGACACAAACACCATTAGCTCCCTCTGACTTGCTATCTCTACATCTCCGTTTCTTGATTTCTTTTGCTGCTTCTCTTGGAATGTTTACTTTTCTACCTTCTGCTGTCAGACTTTCTGCATGATTCAGGGAAGAAGGCTTTAAGCAGATCTGAGCTTATATCTTTATAGCTTGTGTCCTATATTAGTATGAAAAATTCTAGGGAAAGACTCTGACTAGCCCACTTTGGATCAGGTGGCCACCCCTTGACCAATGGTACAGGGTCTGTTAGCAGGAGTATAGTCACTGAGTGGATCATGACTCCGATAGTCCTTGAATTTTGGTTTCCTAAAATCTGTACTGTAGTTCTGTGTACCTTTGGTCTGGATGAGACAGGCTTCTGAAAAGGAATAGTATCAATTTACAGATTACTTTCCAGGATTCCAGTTGTTACAGGGCTGAGAGGGCACCAGTCTTTCTCAGGTTGATTATTAGGTAAGGCCACCAAATTGCCTTAGAGGGAAACCATAGATAGACAGATGGCAGATAATAGACTTCAAGATTAACATCTCTGAGGATCTGCTGCGGTAAAAACCCTCAAATTTCAGTGTCTTAAAGTAACAAATATTTATTTCTCACCCACCCATGCTTCCTGTTTGTCCTGAACTGGTATGGGTCTCTGCTCATTATGATCACTCATGGACCCTGCCTGATGGGAAGAGAAAGCTCCAAAGAGTCTACCATTGGTAACTAAGTGCTCTGGTTTAGAAGTAACATATCATTACTACTATCTTGGGCTGCTATAACAAAAGCCCATAGACTGTGTGGCTTAACAGAAATTTATTTTTCACAATACTAGACACTGGAAAGTCCAAGATCACAGTGCCAGTCAATCTGGTTCCTAGTGAGGGCCTTCTTCCTGGTATGCAGACAGCTGTCTTCTTCTTGTACCTCACATGGCAGAGAGAGAGCATCTCCCTTGTGTGTCTTCTTTTCTTCTTCTTCTTCTATTTATTTATTGTTATTCCTTACTATTTGTGTGTGTGTGTCTCCCTCTTTTTATAAGGGCACTAATCCCATTCATGAAGGCTCCACCTTCATGACATAATTACCTCCCCAAAGCCCCACGTCCACATGGCATCACGCTGGGGATTAGGGTTTCAGGATATGAATTTTGAGGAGACACAAATACTCAGTACACTGCAACTACTCACAATGAACACGGCCCCATCCAACCCCAAAGAGGCTGGGAAGTGAAATCCTATCGTGCCCAAGAAGAGCCTGAAAAAAATTTGGTTAATAGCACTAATGTCTACAACATTGGTTTACAACCCCATGTATTTAGAGAATGGTTGGTTGAGGCTTCTACAAAAATGACATGGGTAGATGATTTCTCAGTAATTACTGGGTCTGATCTTAGAAGAATACAATATAAAAAATAAAAATTATTAAACCAGATCAAATATGGGTTACTTATTCACAGTGCATGAAAGTGCATGAATTATCTCGTGTACCAGAGGATTCACCTTAGAATCTGTAACACATCTGAATGTTTATTTACACATTATTTACTAAAGAATTCTGCAACCCTTGTGTTGAACGCATCACACACCTTTGAAGTTTTGGTGTCCGTTGCCTATCTCTTTGTTTCTAGGGCACAACATACAAATTAACCCATGGGTTCTCTGGGATGAGCTATAAAAGGTCCATGGTTACTCAAACGCAAGGAGAAGACTAAAAGTCACAGTGAAATCAAAACTGTGACATAAACTATGCAGAATAAGAAATTCACAAGGGAAGGCCAAGAGTAATCTCCTCCCCCAGATGTAAAGCACCTCTTTTTCTTTTCAGAAGTGGCTGGTGGGATTTTCCAATGTGACTCAGTAGTTACATTAAAATGTATAACAAAGACCTGGGAAGAAACTTAATTCCTACAGCAGCGCTGTTATTACAATATCCCATATTAGTACATGGCAATGCTTTTACTCAAGAGTATGCCCCAAGCCTCTATAAAACAAGAGTAAGAGCACACTGCTAGTATGGGTGTCTGCCAATGAGCCTCAACATTGTTAGCAACCAATGCACAGCCAAAATTTACCACCCTCGGCAAGGCCAGCTAAACAAACCATTGGGTCTCCCTGCACACAAACTTTCAATCAGGCCCTGGGGCTGCTGCATATCAACTTTAAGCACTGGGACAGCAAAGTTGGAGACCTTCAAAAGTGGTAGAAAACTTGGCACAAGTCCTCATAGAGTTTATATTCCACTTGAGAGAGACAAATGTGATATAAAGAAAACTTGTAATTACAAGTATGTAAAAAACAGCCTTCAACTACACAATACTTCTAACCCACCAGGAACATGAGCACCACCAGCACCCTACTGAACCATCCTCCAGGCCCTCAACATGGCTACTTTGCCTGAGTTTGATCTGGAAAATTGCACTGCATGCCTGGGGCAAATCAGACATGATTGGCTGGAGCTCCTTCCCAGAAAAAAACGGCAAGATCATTGGAGGCTGACGCCCCAGTAGAATCCTGACATGAGGAGACACAGAATGACATTCATTCATTCCTTACCCATTCGTTCACAAATGTTTATCAACACCCATTAACTGCTAAGCTGTGTGCTGGACATTGAACAAGACAGACATTGTCCCTGACCTTACGGAGCTCACATCCTGGTGAGAGAGACAAGTAACCTTGATTACAATGCCATGAGGGCAGTACTCTGACAGAAGACTACAGGGAGCTCTGGGGGCACAGAGGGCGGCCCTCAGCACAACTCAAATGACTCAGGCAGAGATTCTGGTGACATCTAAACTGAAGCCTGAAGGAGGAAGCCAGATGAATGAGGTGGAGAAAGAGTGCTCGGGGCCAAGCGAACAGTATGTGCAGAAGCACATAATGAAAGACTCAGCTGAAGAACTAGAAAAAGACTGTAGAGCAGGATCTCCAAGTGTGAGAGAGGAATGGGAGACTGATGGAAGGTGAAGCTAGAGAAATAACCAGTCAATAACAAGTAACAGGCATTGGAGAGCCTTGCAA
This sequence comes from Manis pentadactyla, assembly GCF_030020395.1. Classification (NCBI taxonomy): domain Eukaryota; kingdom Metazoa; phylum Chordata; class Mammalia; order Pholidota; family Manidae; genus Manis; species Manis pentadactyla. The sequence continues at coordinate 122,191,646 of NC_080038.1, forward strand.
ACTATGAATGAGTATTTGGACATGATCCTAACGGCAAGAGGAGTTTTAAGCAGGAGAAGGGCATCAACAGGTTTGCATTTTAAAGAGATGGGCCTGGATACATAGAGAAGGACTCATGGGAAGGCAAGAGTAAAGGAAGGGAGGCCAGTCAGAGGGTAGTGCTTGGTAGCCCAAGCAAGAAATGATGGTGGCCTGGGAAAGGATAATAGATGTCATAGTGGAGACTGAGAAAAGTTGAAGAATTTGAGAGGTGTTTTGAAAGTAGACTTGACAGGATTCAGTCAACAGGTAAGAAGAGAGGAAGAAAGAGGGATCATGGATACATTTCAGGTCTCTGGTTTGAGCAAAGAGTGGTGACATTTACTGAACTGGGGGAGAGCAGGGGTGTTAAAAACGAAAGATCTGAATGGAGAAGATAAGGATCTGGGAATTATCAGCATAAGTGGTGACTGGAGCCATAATCACAGATGAAATTACCTAGCCTTTCTGCTCAAAGTATGGCCCAGGAACCAGCAACCTGGGCATCAGTGGGGAGCTTGTTAGAAACCCAGAATCTCCAGCCTCACCCCAAACCTACTACATGCAAATCTCTCTTTTCACAAGCTCCCAGCACATTAAATCCTGACAGGAGCTGCTCTTGGGGGCATGTACCTTTCTCCACCTGGACTTTGTGAAAGGCACTGCCTGTGAGGCATTTTTTCTTCTCTCTCAAATGAAGTTGTTTCTTTGCAACAAACAAAAATTTGTAACGCAAACTGCTTTCACAAACTTATTCATGACAGGCATTACAAGAAGAGATGCAGAGACCATAGAATCACACTAAATCTGAAGCCTCACTAAGAAGGAGATGCATCTTGATGAAGAACTCAGCCCCCAAGATAGAGCTACATGTCATATGACCTGCTAGTTAGGAATAGAAAGAAAGTTATAATTTCAGCCAACTGGTAGATCCTTAGTCTTTCAATGGACATATTTTGTGACTCCACTTAAATGCCTGTGATCAACACCCTTACAAATAGCCTTTTGAAGTGTCTTCACTGTGACATTTCACAGGCCCCTTCTCCCTACCAAGGATTCCCTACAAAAATTCTGAGTTCCTTCCCCTGGCTCTTACTGGAGCTGTCTCAGAGAACCTTGAGAGGATGCTGGACTAACAATGAATTGAATTTGTTTAATTTCATCAAAGCAAAGTGATTAGTCACAGGGTTTTATTGGTACCTTCTGTAAATGGAAATTTAATAGATACAGTTTATGTTAAGGTCCTCCAGAGAAACAGAACAAGAGGATATATGTGTGTGTGTGTGTGTGTAGAGAAAGAGAGATTTCTTTTAAGGAACTGGCTTACATGATTGTGGAGGCTGGCAACTTTGAGACCTGTAAGGCTGGCTGACAGCCTGGAAATTTAGCTAAGAGCTGATGTTGCAGTCTTGAGTGTGAAATCTACAGAGCAGGCCAGCAAGCTGGAAACTCAACCGGAATTTCTACATTACAATCTCAAGGCAGAATTCACTTCTTCTTGGGGAAACCTCAGTCTTTGCTCTTAAGGTCTTCAACTGATCAGCTGAAGCCTACCTACCCATGGAGAGTAATCTCCTTTACTTAAAATCAATGGATTGTGGGATTCAAGATGGCAGACGGAGAATTCCTCCCAAAACCACAGATAGTATGAAAATGTAGTTAATTGATACAACTAACTCTAAAACAATAAGAAAGAAGGCTGAACAAGACTGCACACAGACCTCACGAACAGAGCAGACATCACGAAACAGGGTAACGTACGAAAGCCTTAATCAGGCGGGACCCAGGCTTGCCCCACCCCAGCTTACTGGTGGGAGGAAGAGAAACAAAGTGGGGGAGGGGGTGGAAGCCTGGGACTCCTGAACACCCAGCCCTGGAAGTCTGCTTTGGGAGCAGAAACCTACACTGTGTGGTGCTCTGGACATTGGGGAGCTCAGACAGGTGGAGTACTTGAGAGAAAGATTTTGGCCATTTGTGGAGGAGGGGATCCACACCCGGTCACTCTGGAAGAATGGAAAGGCGGGTGGTCTGAGAGCCTTCCTAGCAGCTAGAGGCCTGCTGAAGGAGCGGGGTTTGCACAGAGCTTGCTGTGCGGGGGAGGGGAGAGCTGGACAAGGTTGTCTGGGCGCACACTGCCCAGCTGGTTGGGAACTTTGAGGAGCTTCAGGTGCCCCATCCACCTGGCTGCCTACTCAGCTCCGAGGCCCCCACTGTGAAACGCAGCCTGCTGCGCCTTCCTCCTAGCCTGCCGGCACCAGTTCACAAACCTGCAGTCACTGTGCTGGCATCAGGACAGCCAGAGGGAGGCCTCGCCTACAACTAGAGACACCAAGCACAGAGGCTTAAACCTGTGTGCTCGGCCCACTGGCTCTGACACCGGAGACAGGCACAGCAGACGGGAATCAGGAAACAGATATTTCCTCACCCCAGGCACCAGCTTCACTCCCCTATGACCCCCAACCTCACTCTAGGGGCTGAGCAGCTCCAGAGATTGGAGCTTCTGGGCACTAGTGGGCACCACACAGAAATATGAAACGTCAAAAGAACATGGTTCAGACCAAAATCTCACAAACCCCAGAAAAAGGGTCAAATGAAACTGAACTCACCAATCTGCCTGAAAGAAAGTTCAAAATAAAAATCATAAACATGCTTATGGAGGTACAGAAAAATATTCAAGAACTCAGGAACGAATTTAAGTCAGAGATTCAATCATTAAGAAATTCCATATCTGAAATGAAACATACAATGGAGGAATTTAAAAGCAGATTAGTTGTAGCATAAGAGACAGTAAATGGAATAGAAATTAGAGAAGAGGAATACAAAGAAGCTGAGGCACAAAGAGAAAAAAGAATCTCTAAAAATGAAAGAATATTGAGAGAATTGTGTAATGAATCCAAACGGAACAATATTCGTATTATACGGGTACCAGAAGAAGAAAAGAGAGAAAAAGGAACAGAAAGTGTCATTGAGGAGGTAATTGCTGAAAACATCCCAAATCTGGGGAAGGAAATACTTTCTCAAGCCATGGAGTTGCACAGATCTCCCAACACAAGGGACCAAAGGAAGACAACATCAAGACATATAATAATTAAAATGGCAAAGATCAAGGATAAAGACAGACTTTTAAAAGCGGCTAGAGAGAGAAAAAAGATCACATATAAAGGAAAACCCATCAGGCTATCATCAGACTTCTCAACAGAAATCTTACAGGTGAGAAGGGAGTGGCAAAATATATTTAATGCAATGAAGCAGAAGGGCCTTGAACCAAGAATACTATACCTGGCAAGGTTATCATTTAAATTTGAAGGAGGGATGAAACAATTTTCAGATAAGCAAAAGCTGAGAGAATTTACCTCCCACAAACCACCTCTACAAGTGCATTTTGAAGGGACTCCTACAGATGGAAGTGTTCTTAAGGCTATATAGATGTCACCCAAGGGATAGACAAAGAGTACAGAATATGATTCATAACATACAAAGAATAGAGGAGGAAGAAAAAGGAGGGAAAAAAAAGAACTTTAGATAGTGTTTATAATAGCACACAAAGTGAGTTAAATCAGACTGTTAGATAGTAAGGGAATTACCCTTGAACTTTGGTAACCATGAATCTAAAGCCTGCAATGGCAATAAGTACATACCTATCGAGAATCACCCTAAATGTAAATGGTCTGAATGCATCAATCAAAAGACATAGAGTCACTGAATGGATTAAAAAACAAGACCCGTCTATATGCTGCCTACAAGAGACTCACTTCAAACCCAAAGACAAACACAGACTGAAAGTAAAGGGATGGAAAAAGAAATTTCATGCAACTAACAGGGAGAAAAAAGCAGGAGTTGCAGTATTGTATCAGACAAAATAGACTTCAAAACAAAGAAACTAACAAGAGACAAAGAAGTCCATTATATAATGATAAAGGGGTCAGTCCAACAAGACGATATAACTGTTATAAATATCTATGCACCCAACACAGGATCACCTACATATGTGAAACAAATACTAACAGAAATAAAGGGGGAAATAGAATGCAATGCATTCATTTTAGGAGACTTCAACACACCACTCACTCCAAAGGACAGATCAACCAGACAGAAAATAAGTAAAGAGACAGAGGCACTGAACAACATATTAGAATAGATGGACCTAAAGGACATCTACAGAACACTCCATCCAAAAGCAAAAGGATACACATTCTTCTCAAGTGCACATGGAAAATTTTCAAGATTACATCATATACTAGGCCAAAAAAGAAACCTCAGTAAATTTAAAAAGATTAAAATTCTACCAAGCAGCTTCTCAGATAACAAAGGTATGAAACTAGAAATAAATTACACAAAGAAAATGAAAAAGCCCACAAACACATGGAGGCTTAATAACATGCTCCTAAATAATCAATAGATCAACGACCAAATAAAAACAGACATCAAGCAATACATGGAGACAAATGACAACAATGATTAACAACATAAAATCTGTGGGATGCAGCAAAGGCTGTGATAAGAGGGAAATATATTGCAATACAGGCCTACCTCAGGAAAGAAGAACAATCCCAAATGAACAGTCTAAACTCACAATTAATGAAACTAGAAAAGGAAGAACAAATGAGGCCCAAAGTCAGTAGAAGGGAGAAATAATAAAGATTAAATCAGAAATAAATAACATTGAGAAGAATAAAATAATATAAAGAATTAATGAAAGCAGAAGCTAGTTCTTCAAGAAAACAAACCAAACAGATAAACCCCTAGAGCCAGACTTATCAAGAAAAAAAGAGAGTCTACACACATAAACAGAATCAGAAATGAGAAAGGAAAAATCACTACAGACACCACAGAAATACAAATTATGAGAGTATACTATGAAAAATTATATGGTAACAAACTGGATAACCTAGAAGAAATGGACAACTTTCTAGAAAAATACAACCTTCCAAGGTTTACCCAGAAAGAAATAGAAAATCTGAATAGACCAATTACCAGCAAAGAAATTGAATTGGTACTCAAAAACTATCTAAGAACGAAACCCCTGGACCAGATGGTTTCACTGCTGAATTTTATCAAACATTTAGTGAACACCTAATATCCATTCTCCATTAAGATGTTCAAAAAGTAGAAGAGGAGGGAATACTTCCAAACTCATTCTATGAGGCCAGCATCACCCTAATACCAAGACCAGGCAAAGACATCACAGAAAAAGAAAATTACAGACCAATATCCCTGATGAACATAGATGCAAAAATAATCAACAAAATATTAGCAAACTAAATTCAAAAACACATCAAAAAGATCATCCATCATGATCAAGTAAGATTTATTCCAGGGATGCAAGGATGGTACAATACTCAAAAATCCATCAACATCATCCACCACATCAACAAAAAGAAGGAAAAAAACCACATGATCATCTCCATAGATGCTGAAAAAGCATTCAACAAAATTCAACATCTATTCATGATAAAAACTCTCAACAAAATGGGTATAGAGGGCAAGTACCTCAACATAATAAAGGCCATATATGACAAACCCACAGCCAACATCATACTTAACAGCAAGAAGCTGAAAGCCTTACTTTTAAGATTGAGAACAAGACAAGGATGCCCGCTCTCTCCACTTTTATTCAACATAGTTCTGGAGGTCCTAGCCATGGCAATCAGAAAACACAAAGAAATAAAAGGCATCCAGATTGGCAAGGAAGAAGTCAAACACTCCCTGTTTGGAGATGACATGATATTGTACATAAAAAACCCTAAAGAACCAACTCCAAAACTACTAGATCTAATATCTGAATTCAGCAAAGTTACTGGATACAAAATTAATACACAGAAATCTGTGGCATTCCTATATACTAATGATGAACTAGCAGAAAGAGAAATCAGGAAAACAATTCCATTCACAATTGCATCAAAAAGAATAAAATACCTAGGAATAAACCTAACCAAGGAAGTGAAAGACCTATACCCTGAAACCTACGACACTCTTAAGAGAAATTAAAGAGGACACCAACAAATGGAAACTCATCCCATGCTCTTGGCTAGGAAGAATTAATATTGTCAAAATGGCCATCCTGCTCAAAGCAATATACAGATTCAATGCAATCCCCATCAAAATACCAACAGCATTCTTCAATGAAGTGGAACAAAAAGTTCTAAAATTCATATGGAACCAAAAAAGACCCTGAATTGCCAAAGCAATCCTGAGGAGGAAGAATAAAGCAGAGGGGATATCGTTTCCCAACTTCAATCTCTACTACAGAGCCACAGTAATCAAGAAAATTAGGTACTGGCACAAAAACAGAGCCACAGACTAGTGGAACAGAATAGACAGTCCAGATATTTACCCAAACATATATGGTCAATTAATATATGATAAAGGAGCCATGGACATACAATGGTGAAATGACAGCCTCTTCAACAGCTGGTGTTGGCAAAACTAGACAGCTGCATGCAAGAGAATGAAACTGGATCATTGTCTAATCCCATACACAAAAGTAAATTTGAAATGGATCAAAGACCTGAATGTAAGTCATGAAACCATAAAACTCCTAGAAAAAAACATAGGCAAAAATCTCTTGTACATAAACATGAGCGACTTCTTCATGAACATATCTCCCCAGGCAAGGGAAACAAAAGCAAAAATGAACAAGTGGGACTACATCAAGCTGAGAAGCTTCTGTACAGCAAAGGACACCATCAATAGAACAAAAAGGCTTCCTACAATATGGGAAAATATATTCATAAATGACAGATCCGATAAAGGGTTGACATCCAAAATATATAAAGAGCTCACGCACCTCAACAAACAAAAGCAAATAATCCAATTACAAAATGGGAAGAAGATCTGAACAGACACTTCTCCAAATAAGAAATTCAGACGGCCAGCCCAGCAGACAGATGAAAAGATGCTCCACATTGCTAATCATCAGAGAAATGCCAATTAAAACCATAATGAGATATCACCTTACACCAGTAAGGATCGCCACCATCCAAAAGACAAACAACAACAAATGCTGGTGAGGATGTGGAGAAAGGAGAACCCTCCTACACTGCTGGTGGGAATGTAAATTAGTTCAGCCATTGTGGAAAGCAGTATGGAGGTTCCTCAAAATGCTCAAAATAGACTTACCATTTGACCCAGGAATTCCACTCCTAGGAATTTACCCTAAAAATGGGGCAGCCCAGTTTGAAAAAGACATATGCACCCCTATGTTTATCGCAGCACTATTTACAATAGCCAAGAAATGGAAGCAACGTAAGTGTCCATCAGTAGATGAATGGATAAAGAAGATGTGGTACATATACACAATGGAATATTATTCAGCCATAAGAAGAAAATAAATCCTACCATTTGCAACAACAAGGATGGAGCTAGAGGGTGTTTTGCTTAGTGAAATAAGTCAGGCAGAGAAAGAGAAGTATCAAATGATTTCACTCATCTGTGGGGTATAACAACAAGGGAAAATCTGAAGGAACAAAACAGCAGCAGACTCACAGAACCCAAAAATGGACTAACCATTACCAAAGGGAAAGGGACTGGGGAGGGTGGGTGGGAAGGGGGATAAAGGGAAAAAAGGGGGCATTACTATTAGCAGACATAATGTAGGCAGACACAGGGAGGGCTGTACAACACAGAGAAGACAAGTAGTGATTCTATAGCATCTTACTATGCTGATTGACAGTGACTGTAATGGGGTATGTGGCAGGGACTTGGTGATGGGGGGAGTATAGTAAACAATGTTCTTCATGTAATTTTAGATTAATGCTACCAAAATTAAAAAATAATAATAAAATGAAATAAATATAAGTGGAAGAGATGAGAAGTAGTGACTCTGTGGCATCTTACTACACTGATGGACTGTGACTTTAGTGGGCTATGGGGGGACTTGATAATATGGGTTAATGTAATAACCACATTGTTTTTCATGTGAAACCTTCATAGGAGTGTTTATCAATGATACCTTAATAAAACATAATAAACTTTTTTAAAGATATAAGTGGAATTTCATAGATGATTTTGATATCTTGAGTCAATTACATTGCTCTATTGTCACATTTCTAGATCCACAATTTAAAGGTAAATTTTTCTCAAATCATTTTATAAACTGGCAAGGACTGGTTTCCATTCCTTCTAAGATGTAGAAACACTCCATTCTGTCTCTCTCACTGTAAAACCTAGATAGGTTGCATGCAGCAGCTCTCTGACTTTTTAAAGTAAGTGGTAGCAGATATCTTGAAAAAGAAGACAAGAATTCAGAGTACCTCCAAACTGGCACCCCCTAAGCAACCCTGTGGTAGCAGAGACAGCAGGACAGACAGCACTAATAGCAGGAACTCATGGGGGCCTAAAACTGTGATGGAGGGTGTCTTGCCTGAGGGCTTCAGCCCTGGGCAAGTTCACTATGTATTCAATGGGACCAAGAAATGACAAGGGAACATTCTTTGGGTAAAAGGGTTTATACCTGGCTTTATTCTCATGGCAGTAGGTCGAGCACTGGAATCATGTCTGCATCCAGCTATCTGCAGGACTGTAATCCACCTCCATCTTGGCTTCAGCCAAGAGCACAGGGTGGAGCTTGTTATATAGTGACTCAGCCAATAATAGCTCATGGCCTATGGGTATGGAAGCAGTAACTTAGCAGTAGGCCAATTACTTCATCAAGTAGTTTAGGGTCAGGTGAGGATCCTGGCTATATGAACTTGTATTTTCCCCACAAAGGGGAACCTGCCTTTTCAGGAAGAGGGGGCAAGCCATCATTGCTTTTCTCTTTCATTCCAGACATGGGTACAGTAACAAGCAGTACATGGCAGAACAGAGTAAATAAAGTCCTAGCTTTTGGGCCAGAGGACTGAATAGGGGAGCCTCAGGAACCAGAAAGTACCAGGGAGATGGCAGAGAGGGATGAACTCAGGAAGATTACTCCATGAAGTGGTTTATGAACTCCTCATAGAACTGTACACCAAAAAGGTCAATTTTATTGTATGTTAAATTGAGAAATAGAATAAAAATAAGAAATATACAATTTAAAATAAAAATTAATCAAAAGAAAAAAACACCAAGGGCATAAAAGATATCAGGAACAAAAACATAAACAAGGGCAACAATCTTAAAACTGCATCTGAAAATATTCAGAAAGCAAGACTTCCAATTTCCAGTCCAGTTTGAAAGAAGCTTGTAAGTCACCACTAGGAGGGAAAAGAGTTATTTTTGCATATTTTATTCTACACATTTGGGCAAAGAATTTTGGAATTCAGGAGGAGGCTATACAGCTGTTGAAGATCTTGCTGAAAATGTTTGTAAAGTGTTTTGCCAACACTCATTCTTTAATTCACTTATTCTTTCACTTAAGAGATATTAGCTGAGCACCTATTATGTACTGGGCATTATGTAAGTTGCTGAGTTTATGAAAAAGTTCAAGACAGTTTCTGACCTAAAGGATTTCAGAGATTACTAACAATATAGGTCTGGTTTCTAGTCCAGCAGTAAAAAGCTTAGAAAACACCTTTCCATGCTAACCAGTAAAAGGCTGAACAAACTGAAAAATCAACAACTCTTCTCAGATCTCTAAGAGCCATGAGGTCACAGGGCAAACCACTGCTCACAAAATGAGACCAACTGAATATAGAGAATCACACTTACCAGAGCAGAAACCTCTGTGGGAACCAGTGCTGGGGTAGGGAAACCTGAACTATAATAGACAAAATGCTAGAGACTCAGTGTGGACAACCTCAAGAGTTGAAAACTCCAGTGGGACATAGCCGTCAGAGATCCCCACCACATTTTTGTGAGTTTTACCTCCTGGATTTCTGCCAGGTTCTCACAGTGAGTATCAAGGAACAGAATGCTTCTGGCAAGGGGCAGGAAAAGGAACTATTTTGAAGTATTCCAGACCATTCTGTTCTTCTTAGCAAACTGCCCTCATGAGAAACTATTTAACCAAAGCCTCATCTGCTGGGGTTTTATCAGAGCTTAACTGACCTGGGGAAGGGAATTACTCAAATCCAACCAGTTCTAGCCTTACACCTGGGAGAAGGGAAATAGAAAACACCAGCCTACTCAAGCTATCATGTCCACCTAAGGGGAAAGAATACACTGAGTAGCACATGTGAAGCTCACAGGACAGAGGGACAGGCTCATTAAAATCTAATACCTGATATAGGCCGGACAGAGCACTCTATAGCACTATAGAAGGCTTCCCATTCCTCCACACCTCATCACCACATCACTAGCAGCCTATGTACAGCAGTTCCTTTTCCCACTACGTTATGCTTGCCTATCAAGAAAAAATTACAAGACATACTAAAGGACAAAAAAGACAGCTTGAAGAAATAGAGCAAGAATCAGAACTAAACTCAGATATGGCAAAGATATAGGAATTACCAGACCAGGAATTTAAAACAACTATGGTTAATATGCTGAGGGCTCTAATGGATAAAATAGACAACAGGGAACAAAAGATAGACAAAGTAAATGAGAGATAGAAATTCTAAGAAAGAACCAAAAAGAAATGCTAGAAATCCAAAGTACTGTAACAAAAAGGAAGAATGCTTTTGGCCTGCTTATTGGTAGACTGGACATAGTTGAGGAAAGAATCACCGAGCTTGAGGCTATCTCGGTAGAAACCTCCAAAACTGAAAAGCAAACAGAAAATGTCTATGAAAAGAATCCCCACGATATCCAAGAACTATGGGGCAACTACAAAACTTCTAACATATGCATGATGGAAATAGAGGAGAAGACAGAAACGAATAGAAGAAATATTTGAAACAATCATTACTGAGAATTTCCCCAAATTAATGTCAGGCACCAAACTACAGACACAGGAACATTAGAGAACGTCAACCAGGATAAACACCTGCCAAAAAAACTACACGTAAGCATATTGTTTTCAAATTACAAAAAATTAAAGATAAAGAAAAGATCCTGAAAGAAATCAAAGGAAAAACTTCCCCTATAGAGGAACAAAAGTAAGGTTTATATCCAACTTCTCAGAAACCAGGCAAGAAGAGTGGAGTGAAATATTTAGTGTTGAGAGAAAAATACCACCAATCTAGATTCTGTATTCTGCAAAATAAGCTTTTAAAAGTGAAAAAGAAATAACTAAAAAGCTTTTGCACAGCAAAGAACACTATCAGCAGAAAAAAAAGGCATCCTACAACACAGGAGAATATATTCATAAATGACTTACCCAATAAGGGGTTAACACCCCAAATATATAAAGAACTAACACGCCTCTGTACCCAAAAAAAAAATATCCCAATTAAAAAATGGGCAGAGGATCTGAACAGACACTTCTCCAAAGAAGAAATTCGATTGGCCAACAGGCACATGAAAAGATGCTCCATGTCGCTAATCATCAGAGAAACGCAAATTAAAACCACAAAGAGGTATCATCTCACACGAGTTAGATGGTTAACATCTAAAAGACAAGAAACAACAAATGTTGGTGAGGAGCAGAGAAAGGGGGAACCCTCTTACACTGTTGGTGGGAATGCAAATTAGTTCAACCATTGTGGAAAGCAGTATGGGGGTTCCTCAAAAAACTCAAAATAGAAATACCGTTTGACCCAGTAATTTCACTTCTACACATTTACCCAAAGAAAACAAGACCCCTGATTCAAAATGACATATGCACCACTATGTTTATTGCAGCACTATTTACAATAGCCAAGATACGGAAGCAACCTAAGAGTGCAACGGTAGATGAATGGATAAAATAGAGGTGGCACATATACACAATGGAATATTATTCAGCCATAAGAAAACAAATCCTACCATTTGCCACAACATGGATGGAGCTAGAGGATATTATGCTCAGTAACATAAGGCAGATGGAGAAAAACAAGTACCAAATGATTTCATTCATTTGTGGAGTATAATGTCTTGCCAATGGGTTTCAGGCCTGGGCAAGTTCGCTGTGGATTCAATGAGACCAAAGAAATTGACAGCAAAGCGTTCTTTGGGGTGAAAGGGTTTATTACCCAGCTTGTTCTCCCAGCAGTAGGTCGAGCACTAGCGTCTCTGCCTCTGCCCAGAGCACCGGCCGAGCTCTCTATATAGCACAATAATAGCTTATTGCCTAAAGGTGTGGAAGTGGTAGCCTAGCAACAGGCCAGTTACATCACCAGGTGGTTTAAGTTCAGTGAGGATCCTGGTCATGGGAACCCCAACATCCCCACAATAACAACAAAGCAAAACCAAAGGAACAAAACAGCAGCAGACTCACTGTCTCCAAGAAGGGACTAGCAGTTACCAAAGGGGAGGGATTGGGAAGGGTGAGTAGGGAGGGAGGGAGAAGGGGATTGAGAGGAGTTATGATTGGTACACATGGTGTGGGAGGGTCATGGGGAAGACAGTGTTTCACAGAGAAGACAAGTAATGACCCTATAGCATCTTACTACACTGATAGACAGTGACTGCAATGGGGTGGAGGGGGGCTTGAAAATATGGGTGAATGTGGAAACCACAATGTTGTTCATGTGAAACCTTCATAAGATTGTATATCAATGATACCTTAATTTAAAAAAATAAAGAATAAAAATAAAGTATAACTGATATGCTAAGAAAGGAGAGAAAATGGAATAATATAAAATGCTCAATTAAACCACAAAAGGCATAAAAAGAGCTGAGACAAAAATAGGAACAAAGAACAAAGGAAAAACAATAACAAATATAGCAGATGTTAATCCAACAATATCAATAATCATTTTGAACATAAATGGCTTAAATGCACCAATTAAAAGAAAGAGATTGTCAGAGTGGATCAAAAATCAAGACCCAACTATATGTTATCTACAAGAAACTCACCTTAAATATAAAGACACATATAGATTGAAAGTAAGTGGATGGAGAAAGATATACCATGCTAACACTAATCAGAAGAAAGCAGGAGTACCTATATTAATTTCACACAGAATATACTTCAGACCAAGGTCAGTTATCAGGGATAAAGAGGGTCATTACATGGTGATAAATGGGTCAATCCTCCAAGAAGACATAACATTCCTTAATGTGTATGTGATTAACAATGGAGCATTAAACCATGTGAAGCAAAAATTGATGGAGCTACAAGGAGAAGATAAATCCATTATCATAGTTAGAGACTTCAACATCCCTGTATCAGATTCGGGTATTTCAGCTGATATCTCCACTGGCAGAATATCAGAAAGAACAAAGTTGAACTCAACAACATAAATTCCTGGACATAATCACTTAATCCAATAACAGCAGAATACTCATTCTTCTAAAGGTCACATGGAACATTCACCAAGATGGACCACACTCTGGGTTTAAACCCACACATTAAGAAATTGAAAAGAATACAAATCATACAATGTTTGTTCTCATACCATAGTGGAATTAAACTAGAAATCAATAACAAAAAGCAGGAAAATCCCAAAATGCTTGGAGATTAAACTTTTCCAAATAACACATTGGTCAAAGAAGAAATCTCAAGAGAAATCTTAAAATATTTATTAAATGAAAGCACAATTTATCAATAATTTGTGGAATGCATTGAAAGCAATGGTTAGAGGGAAATTTATACCACTGACTGCATATATTAGAAAAGAAGAAAGATCTAAAAACCAATAACATAAGCTTCTACTTTAGGAAACCAGAAAAAGAAAAGCAAATTATGTCCCAAGTAAGCTGAAGAAAATAAATAATAAGAATTAGAGCAGAAATAGATGAAATTAAAAGCAGTAAATCAAAGGAAAAAAATCACTGAAACCAAAATCTGGTACTTTGAAAAGATCAATGAAAGTGATAAGCCTATGGCCAGGCCAATTAAGAAAAAAAGGGAGAAGACACAAACTACTAGTATCTGGAATGAAAGGAAGAACATCACTATATACCCCATAGACATTAAAATGATAATAAAGGCAGGATTGGATTAAAGATGGTGGCATGAGAGGTAAGACAGAGGCCTCCTCCTAAAACCATACATAATATGAAAATATAATTAATACAACTAATCCTGAAAGAGCAACATGAAAGAAGGCTGCGCCAGACTGCATACACATGGAGAAAAGAACAGACTACCCGGAACAGGGTAACGTACCAAAGCCATGATCCAGCGGTACCCAAGCCCTTCTCCCACATGAACTTACCAGTGGGAGGAAGAGAAATGGAGCAGGGAGGGAGTGGAGGCCAGGGACTGCTGAACACCTGGCTCTAGAGATCTTCTCTGGGAGCACAAACCTACATTGCATGGTGCTCTGGTGATTAGTGGGGTTGGAAAGCCAAGACAGCTGGAATACCTAGAGGGACTGAGATTCCAGCCACTTGTGGAAAACAGGGATCCATATTCGGCTGCTCTGGGACAAAAGAAAGGCAGGCAGACTGAGAGACTTCCTAAAAGTGAAAGGGCTGCTAAAGTGGCAAAGACACCACAGAGCTTACTGATCAGGAGAAATGGCAGGCAGAAAAAATTTTCCAGGTGGGTGCACTCTGCCCAGAAGGTTGGGAACATTCAGGAGCTTCAGGCATTCCATCCTCCAGGCAGGATATGCAGCCCCAAGGCCCCCACGATGACATGCAGCGTTCTGCACCTTCCTCCTGGCCAGCCTGCCCCTGGCTTACAAACCAGCAGCCCCTGCCCTAGCACCAGGCCAGCCAGAGGGAAGCCCTGCTTACAGCAACTACAATCACATAGCAAAGAGGCTTACAACTGTGTGTTCGGCTCACTAGTTCTGGCAGTGGACGCAGGCATAGCAGCTGGGAAGCAGAAAACAGCTCTTTCCTCCACCAGGTACAAACACCACACGCCTGTGACCCCCGACAAAGCTCCAGGGTCTGAGCAGCTCCAGACAGTAGAGCTTCTGGGCACTAGAGGGCGCCACATACAAATATGAAATGTCAAAGGAACCTGGTCTGAACAAAAATCATACAAACACCAGAAAAAGAGTCAAATGAAACTGATCTCATCAATATTCCTGAAAGAGATTTCAAAATAAAAATCATAAACATGCTCATGCAGGTACAGAAAAATATTCAAGAACTCAGGAACAAATTCTGCTCAGGGTCCAATCATCAAGGAATACAATGGAGGGTTTAAAAAACAGACTAGATACAGTGGAGGAAACAATAAATGAAATAGAAATTAGAGAAGAGGAGTACAAAGAAGCTGAGGCACAGAGAGATAAAAGGATCTCTAAGAATGAAAGAATATTGAGAGAGCTGTGTGACCAATAGAAACAGAACAATATTTGCATTATAGGGGTACCAGAAGAAGAAGAGAGAGAAAAAGGGATAGAAAGTGTCTTTGAGGAGGCAATTGCTGAAAACTTTCCCAATCTGGGGAAGGAGATAGTCACTCAGGCCATGTAGGTGCACAGATCTCCCAACACAAGGGACCCAAGGAAGACAACATCAAGACACATAATAATTAAAATGGCAAACATCAAAGATAAGGACAGACTACTAAAAGCAGCCAGAGAGAGAAATAAGATCACATACAAAGGAAAGCCCATCAGGCTATCATCAGACTTCTGAGCAGAAATCTTACAGGACACAAGGGAGTGGCATGATGTATTTAATGCAATGAAGCAGAAGGGCCTGGAACCAAGATTACTTTATCTGGCAAGATGATCATTTAAAGTTGAAGGAGGGATTAAACAATTTCCAGATAAGCAAAAGCTGAGAGAATTTACCTCCCACAAACCATCTCTACAGTCTATTTTGGAGGGACTGCTATAGATGAAAGTATTCCTAAGGTTTAACAGCTGTCACCAGATGTAATAAAACCACAGTAAAGAAAGTAGAACAGCTAATTACTAAGCAAATGCAAAATTAATTTAACTATCCCCAAAGTCAACCAAGGGATAGACAAGGAGTACAGAATATGATACCTAATATATAAAGAATGGAGGAGGAAGAAAAAGGAGGAGAGAAAAGAAACCTTTAGATTGTGTTTGTAATAGCATATTAAGTGAGTTAAGTTACACTCTTAGATAGTAAGGAAGTTAACCTTGAACCTTTGGTAACCATGAATCTAAAGCCTGCAATGGCAATAAGTACATACCTACTGATAATCACCCTAAATGTAAATGGACTGAATGCACCAATCAAAAGACATAGAGTGGCTGAATGGATAAAAAAACAAGACCCATCTATATGCTGCAAGAGACTCACTTCAAACCCAAAGACAAACACAGACTAAAAGTGAAGGGATGGAAAAAGATATTTCATGCAACTAATAGGGAGAAAAAGGCAGGAGTTGCAGTACTTGTATCAGACAAAATAGACTTCAAAACAAAGAAAGTAACAAGAGACAAAGAAGAATATTATGTAATGATAAACGGGTCAATCAAACAAGAAGATAAAACCATTATAAATATCGATGCACCCAACAGAGGATCACCTACACATGTGAAACAAATACTAACAGAATTAAAAGGGGAAATAAAATGCAACAGATTCATTCTAGGAGACTTCAACACTCCACTCACTCCACAGGACAGATCAACCAGACAAAAAATAAGCAAGGAGAAAGAGGCACTAAACAACACAGTAGAATAGATGAACTAACAGACATCTACAGAACTCTACACCCAAAAGCAGCACAATATACATTCTTCTCAAGCGCACATGGAACATTTCAAGAATAGATCATATACTAGGCCACAAAAAGAGCCTCAGTAAATTCAAAAATATTGAAATTGTACCAACCATCTTCTCAGATCACAAAGGTATGACACCAGAAAGAAATTACACAAAGAAAATGAAAAATCCCAGAAACATATGGAGGCTACAAAGCATGCTCCTCAATAACCAATGGATCAATGACCAAATAAAAACAGAGATCAAGCAATATATGGAGACAAATGACAACAGTAATTCAAAACTGCAAAACCTTGGGGAGGCAGTGAAGGCTGTGCTAAGAAGGAAGTACATTGCAATACAGGCCTACCTCAGGAAAGAAGAACAATCCCATATGAATAGTCTAAATTCACAACTAACAAAACTAGAAAAAGAAGAACAAATGAGGACAAAAGTCAATAGAAGGAGGGACATAATAAAGATTAGAGCAGAAATAAAACAAAATAGAGAAGAATAAAACAGTAGACAGAATAAATGAAAGCAAGAGCTGGTTCTTTGAGAAAATAAACATAATAGATAAACTCCTAGCCAGACTTATCATGAAAAAAAGAGAGTCTACTCACATAAACAGAATCAGAAATGAGAAAGACAAAATCACTATGGACATCACAGAAATACAAAGAATTATTGGAGAATACTATGAAAAATTATATGCTGACAAACTGGATAACCTAGAAGAAATGGAAAACTTTCTAGAAAAAAACAACCTTCCAAGGCTGACCCAGAATGAAACAGAAAATATTAACAGAGCTAATTACCAGCAATGAAATTGAATTGGTAATCAAAAAACTACTTAAGAACAAAACGCCTGGACCAGATGGCTTCACTGCTGAATTTTTTCAAACATTTAGTGGAGACTTAATACCAATCCTCCTTAAAGTTTTCCAAAAAGCAAAGAGGAGGTAATACTTCCAAACTCATTCTATGAGGCCAGCATCACCCTAATACCAAAACCAGGCAAAGACACTACAAAAAAAGAAAATTATAGACCAATATCCCTGATGAACATAGATGCAGAAATACTCAACAAAATATTAGCAAACCAAATTCAAAAATATATCAAAAAGATCATTCACCATGATCAAGTAGGATTTATCCCAGGGATGGAATATTAGAAAATCCATCATCATCATCCACCAAATCAACAAAAAGGACCAAAACCACATGATCATCTCCATAGTTGCCAAAAAAGCATTTAACAAAATTCAACATCTATTCATGATAAAAACCCTCAACAAAATGGGTATAGAGGGCAAGTACCTCAACACAAGAAAGGCCATATATGACAAACCCACAGCCAACATCATACTTAACAGCAAGAAGCTGAAAGCCTTTCCTTTAAGATTGGGAACAAGACAAGGATGCCCACTCTCTCCACATTTATTCAACATAGTTCTGGATGTCCTCACCATAGCAATCAGACAACACAAGGAAATAAAAGGCATCCAGATTAGTAAAGAAGAAGTTACACTGTCACTGTTTGCCGATGATATGATATTGTACATAAAAAAAACCCTAATGAATCCACTCCAAAACTACTAGATCTAATATCTGAATTCAGCAAAGTTGCAGGATACAAAATTAATACACAGAAGTCTGTTGCATTCCTATACAATAACGATGAACCAGCAGAAAGAGAAATCAAGAAAACAATTCCATTCACAATTGTATCAAAAAGAATAAAATATCTAGGAATAAACCTAACCAAGGAAGTGAAAGACCTATACTCAGAAAACTACAAGACACTCATGAGAGAGATTAAAGAAGATACCAATAAATGGAAACACATCCCATGCTCATGGATACAAAGAATTAATATTGTCAAAATGACCATCCTGCCTAAAGCAATCTACAGCTTTAATGCAATCCCTATCAAAATACCTACAGCATTCTTCAATGAACAATAGTTCTAAAATTCATATGGAACCACAAAAGACCCCGAATAGCCAAAGCAATCCTGAGAAGGAAGAATAAAACTGGGTGGATTATGCTCTTCAACTTCAAGCTCTACTACAAAGCCACAGTAATCAAGACAATTTGGTACTGGCACAACAGACCCATAGACCAATGGAAAAGACTAGAGAGCCCTGATATAAACCCAACCATATATGGTCAATTAATATATGATAAAGGAACCATGGACATACAATGGGGAAATGACAGCCTCTTTAACAACTGGTGTTGGCAAAACTGGACAGCTGCATGCAAAAGAATGAAACTGGATTATTGTTTAACCCCATACACAAATGTAAACTAGAAATGGATCAAAGACCTGAATGTAAGTCAAGAAACTATAAAACTCTGAGAATAGGCAAAAATCTCCTGACTATAAACATGGGCAACTTCTTCTTGAACGCATCTCCTCAAGAAAGGGAAACATAAGCAAAAATGAACACATGGGACTACATCAAACTAAAGAGCTTCTGTATGGCAAAGGACACCATCAACAGAAAAAAAAGCATCCTACAGTATGGGCGAATATATTTGTAAACATATCCAACAAGGGGTTAACATCCAAATAAATAAAGAACTTACACGCCTCAACACCCAAAAAGCAAATAACCCAATTAAAAAATGGGCAGAGGATATGAAGAGACAGTTCTCCAAAGAAGAAATTCAGATGGCAAACAGGCACATGAAAAGATGCTCCACATCAGTAATTATCAGGGAAATGCAAATAAAAACCACAAGGAGATATCACCTCACACCAGTTAGGATGGCCAACATCCAAAAGACTAAGAATAACAAATACTGGTGAGGATGCAGAGAAAGGGGAACCCTCCTACACTGCTGGTGGGAATGTAAGCTAGTTCAACCATTGTGGAAAGCAATATGGAGGTTCCTCAATAACGTAAAAATAGAAATACCATTTGACCAATGAATTCCACTATACCCAAATAATACAAGTTCTCAGATTCAAAAAGACATATGCAGACCTGTGTTTATCGCAGCACTATTTACAATAGCCAAGAAATGGAAGCAACCTAAGTGTCCATCAGTAAATGAATGGATAAAGAAGATGTGGTACATACATAAAATGGAATACTATTCAGCCATAAGAGAGAAACAATCCTACCATTTGCAACAACATGGATGGAGCTGGAGGACATTATGCTCAGTGATATAAGCCAGGTGGAGAAAGAGAAGTGCCAAATGATTTCCCTCATTTGTGGAGTATAACAACAAAGCAAAACTGAAAGAACAAAACATCAGCAGACTCACAGACTCCATGAAGGGACTAGTGGTTACCAAAGGGGAGGGGTGGGGAGGAAGAAGGGGATTGAGGTGTTTTATGTTTAGTACACATGGTGTGGGGGGTTCACAAGGTAGACAGTGTAGCACAGAGAAGGCAAATAGTGAATCTGTGGCATCTTCCTACACTGATGGACAGTGACTGCAATGGGGTATGGGGGGGGGATCGATAATATGGATGAATGTAGTAACTGCATTGTTTTTTCATGTGAAACGTTCATAAGAGTGTATAACAATAATACCTTAATAAGAATATATATATATATAAAATCAAAAGAATAAAGAATAAAACGATAATAAAGGCATACTATCAACAACTCTTTGCCCAGGAAATGGACCAATTCCTGGAAAGAAACCATCTGCCAAAACTCACACAAGATATAGACTATCTGAATAAGACTATTTATCTATGAAACTGAACTAATAATTAATAACCTTTCAAAACAGAAAGCAGCAGACCCAGAAGTACCAACCATTTAAGGAAGAAATTATACCATACCAATTCTGAAGTATAATCTCCTTCAGAAAATAGCAGAGGAAATACTTCCTAACTCATTCTATGAGGCCAGCATTACCCTAATATTTCAACCAAAGACATTATAAGAAAATTACAGACTAGTATCTGTCATGAACATAGATCTAAAACTTCTCACCAAAATATTAGCAAATAAAATCCAACAATGCATAAAAAGAATTATATACCATGACCAAGTTGGATTTATACCAGTTATGCAAAGCTGCCTCAACATTCAAAAATCTATTATTTAATTCATTACATCAATGAGCTAAAGAAGAAAATCACATGATCAGAGCAATATGCAGAAAAAGCATTAGACAAAATCCAACACCCTTTTGTGATAAAAACTCTTGGTAAACTAAGAATAGAGGGAAACTTTCTCAACTTAAGAAAGAATAGCTACAATAAACCTTATGGCTAATGACATACTTAACAGTGGAAGTTTTAAGCTTTGCAAAGTCAAGATGTCCCCTTTCACCACTGCTTTGTAACATCATACTGGAAGTCCTAGCAAATGCAATGAGGACAAGAAAAGGAAAAAATAGGTATACATACTGTGAAGGCAGAAATAAAACTCTTTGTTTGCAGATGACATGATCATCTATGTAGAAAATCTGAATAGAAAAAATCTTGGAACTATTAAGTGGGTATAACAAGGTTGCAGGATACAAAGTTAGTACACAAAAGTCAATTACTTTCCTATTTATCAGCAATGAATGGGTGGAACTTGAAATTCAAAACACTACCATTTACATTAGCATACCAAAAAATGAAAAACATAGGTATAAATCTAACAAAATACATACAAGATCTATATGAAGAAAACTATAAAACTCTGATGAAATTAAAGAACTAAATAAATAAAAAGACATTCCATGTTCATGGATAGGAAGGCTCAATATTGTCAAAATGTCAGTTCTTAGCAACTTGATCTGTAGATTCAACATAATCCCAATTAAAATCCTAGCAAGTTATTTTGTGAATACCAACAAACTGATTCTAAAATTTACATAGGGAGGCAAAGATCCAAAATAACCAACACAATATTGAAGAAGTACAAAGTTGGAGGACTGACACAACTTGACTTCAAGACTTACTAGAAGGCTACCATAATCAAGAGAGTGTGGCATTGGTGAAAGAATAGACAAATAGATCAATAGAACAGAATAAAGAGCCCAGAAATAGATCCACATAAACATAGTGAACTGATCTTTGACAAAGGAACAAAAGTAATACAATGGAGCAAAATAGTCTTTTAAACAAATGGTGCTGGAACAACTGGAGAACCACATACAAAAAAAAAAAGAATCTAGATACAGACCTTACACCTTTCAAAAATAAGCTCACAATGAATTACAGATCTAAACATAGAATGCAAAACTATAAAACTCCTATAAAATAACAGGAGAAAATCTAGATGATCTTGGATTTGAAGATGACTTTTTAGGTACTATACCAAAACTACAGTCCATTAAAGTAAGGATTAATAAACTGAACTTCATTAAAATTAAACTTTTCTTCTCTGCAAGACACTGTCAAGAAAATGAAAAGACAAACCACATATTGGGAAAAATATTTGCAAAAGATGTATTTGGTAAAGGACTATTATTCAAAATACACAAAGAACACTTTAAACTAAATAAGAAAACAACCTGAATTTTAAAATGGGCCAAAAACTTTAAGAGACACCTCACAAAAGATATACAAATGGAAAATAAGCATATGAAAAGATGCTCCACCTCTTAAGTCATCAGGGAAATGCAAATTAAAATAAAAATGAGATACCACTACACGCTTATTAGAAGGCCAGAATCCAGAGCACTGAAAACCAACGCCAAGGTCTGACGAGGGTGTGGAGCAACAGGACCTCTCATTCACGGCTGGGTGGGAATGCAAAATGGTACAGCCACTTTGGAACACAGTTTGGTGGGTTTTTTATAAAAGTAAACATACTCTTACCACAATTCAGCACACTCCTTTGTGTGTACTCAAAGGAGGTGAAAATTTATGCCCACATAAAAACCTGCACATGGATGTTTATAACAGCTTTATTCATAATCACCAAAGCTTTAAGCAACAAGATGTCCTTTAATAGGTGAATGTATAAATAAACATACATTTAGACAATGGAATATTATTTAGCACTAAAAAGAAATGTACTATCAAGTCATGAAAACATATGGAGGATTCTTAAATGCATATTACTAAATAAGAGAAGTCAATCTGAAAAGGCTACATAGTATATGCTTTGAATTATTTGACATTTTGCAAAAAGCAAAACTACGGAGACAGTAAAATGTTCAGTGGTTGTCAGAGGTTGTGGGGAGGGGACAGGGATGAACAGGAAGAGCACAGAAGATTTTTGGGCAGTGAGACTACTCTGTATACTATAATTGTGGATACATGTCATTATACATTTGCCCAAACCCATAGAATATACAATACCAAGCATGAGCCCTAAGGTAAACTATGGCCTTTGGATGATAATGATATGTCATTGTAGGTTCATTGATTCTAACAAACGTACACTGTGGTGTTGGGTGTGGATAAAGGGGGAAGCTATGGGTGTGAGAGGACAGGAGGCATATGAGAAATCTCTTACCTTCCACTAAATTTTGCTATTAACCTAAAACTAGTCTAAAAAATAAAGTCTATTTTAGATTCTGTACCATCTTACCATGCTGATGGACAGTGAACTCAGTGGAAGGGTTGAGGACTTGATAATATGGGTAAATATTGAACCACTGTGTTGTGTATCTGAAACCATCATAAAATTGTATATCAATGATACTTTAATAAAAAAATAAAGAGAAGGCAACCCCGAAAATTTTTTAAGTCTATTTCAAAATATATTTAGAAAATATTTTCTTCAAGCAGTACACAAAACTGAGAAATTAGCATTCCTGCATTGTAATGCCAAAAATTTTAAATGTGAAAACCTCTTTTTAGCAAAAAAATCTAAATAATTTTTCAATAGAATTTTGGATTTACTCATATTCCAGAATGTTTTCCTCTGATAGTGTTATTTAGTTTTGGCCTTTGCTTCAGGTAAATACTGATTTTAACACTTGGCCATCTTAGCCAATTGCTTAAATGTGTATCCAGTGCACTTTTAGACACCAATTAAGCAAGAATAACAGAATCACTAGTATTATTTCATTTAATCTGTTGTAAATTTTCTGATTCATCCAACAGGCATATCTTCTAGCTCCTGTTCAATTTTAGGTGTACCTTCAAAACTTAATATCACTTTGAAATAAGATTATTAATACTTTATCCATTCCCACACACACAAGTTTTTATTAAAGACATGTTTTAAATCAACCCTGAGAAAATCAAAGTCATCATTTTCGGTAGACATTCCCCAACATTTACTGAGTTCAGAACTAATAATCCTAGTGAGCAAGACAATTCACTTGGCGACCTAGGCATACATTTTAGTACTAGTTTCCCTTTAGTGGCTGGCTCATCAGGAAGTTACAGTATTCAAAGCTAAGTCTTTCCTGACATTCTTCTTCATGACTGAGATTTTTAGTTACTGCTTTGAATCTTTTCTAGCCTAAAATTACTATAGTACTGCTCTCTAGTTCAGAATTTTGGTGTTTGGTTCATCTGTGTGCTAAAGCAGATCACATCTTACTTTCTTGAGAGTTTTATTGGCCCTATCAGTGAGTATTCCCTTGGTCTGCCTCCATGCAGCAGGGCAGTGGTTTTCTATTCCGGGATGGGTTCTTGTTTGGCTCATCTTTCACTTGGGTTGACTTTTAAACCACATGGCTGTCTACTTTGACAAACACAGGATGGTTGCACTCTAAGGACATGTCAGACAACATACCCTCAGAACCACAGTTGCTCAACTTATCAAAAGCTCAGCTGAGAGAAATCAAATTTATGGAGGACTCCCTAAAGGCTATGAAGTCCCTCCATTTCTCTAGTCTAAAATTTATCCCTGGATAGAAGTTATCCGTGAATACAAGGAAAGTGTAGCCCTGGACTGAACTGATTTGGCCCCCACATAATTGTTTTTTTTTAATTGAGGTATAATTCACATACCTTAAAATTTACCTATTTAAAATGTACAATTCAATGTTTTTGAGTATATTCAGAGTTGTGAGACTCTCACCACAGTTATTCTTTGGAACACTTTCATCACCCCTGCCTCAAAATAATTCCATACCCATTAGCTGTCCTCCTTTTTCCCCTCACCACCAACCTCACCCACTGGACACTACTAAACTCTTTTCTTTTATAGATTTGCTTTTTCAGAACATTTCATAAATGGAGTCATGCAATATGTGATGTTCTGAGACTGTAATCTTTCACTCAGCATAATCTTTTCAAGGTTCAACTATGTGTCAGTTTATCGTTCCTTTTTTATGGATGAATAACATTCCATTAATAGATACACCATTCTTATTCATCCTTTCATCAGTTGATGGACACTTCGGTTGTTTCTACTTTTTGTCTATTGTGAATAATACTGCTGTGGTATTGTTTTTAATGAATTTCACTTTGGCATTACCCTATAAGCCTACCCTGAGGGATATCATATAAAATACACAAGAAATGTGAGGTTTTACTTACTCTCAGTTTATTCCTTCCATTGCCCAGGATCCTATTTATGAGATTCATAAGAGTTTTTCTTCCTCTACAGAACTTGGGTTTAAATATATATATATATACTTATGGACACTGTGAATCTTGTAACCATATATATATATTTTTTTTACTTTTAGTGTTTACCTTTAGAAAGCTCAGAAACAAATTTATGGCAACTTCTAACAGGTATACCAGATGTCACATCTGACTTTTTTACTTTTAATTACCTCTTGTCCTGATTACTTTATTTTAATATTGCATTATCCTTTTCTGAATAAAATGGAGTATAAACATCAATGACCATTCAGCCCACCTTACAAGTCATGTCTGAACAGAAAAAGGACCTTGAATATTGGGAAAAAGCAAACTAGAAGTCAGTTGGACAAAGCAGGATGATACACACTCCCTCTTGAATTTCAATGACTGCCCTCAAGGAAGAAGTGTTAAATTGTGAGTTACCAAGATACAAATTTAAAAATCCTTTTACCTTCATCCACATTTTCCAAAATGGGCTCCTAGAAATACTAAGTTTCTTCAGTTTTCTACCAAACAACAGATTTAAACTACTTATGGAACTCATTTGTTATTTTTATCCATTTTACATATAGGGGTTCCATGTACTATTTCATTTTACAAAATAGTTCTATTGCTAAAATGTTTGAAAGCCCCTGAGTGAGGAAAACAAGAGACAGGTAGTCGGAAACTTGGGTTTGCCTTTAACCTGCTTTGTTATTCACTGGGCATGCTTTCCTTCCACGTAGAAGGAGGCCAGTTGGATTAGAAATTTTTGAAGTTCCTTCCAGTTCTGCTATTCTATGAAAAGTCACAAAATTAAATAGCTTTCTGAATGCAGTCAGACTACCAATTATTAACAAGACAAAATCTTATTTAAACAGATGACATGATCAAAGTTTGAGGAGTTCTGCCACTGGGGAAGAAAGTAAGCCAAAAGTAGTGTTCTTGTTGCTGTTTTTGGTGAAGCCCTTTAATTACAACTGTGCATATTTTTTTAATGGTAAATTAAGTTGTCTTCCAAAATGTATACTGTCTGTGTATGATCAGTTAACTACTTCAGAGTCATTATTTGGTACTAGGAAAAGGTTGTCAGCCTTCTCTGTTTCCACAGACCACGACCCCATAGCTTAGAAGCTAGGAATAAATGACTCTTTCCTCTATTTCTTTTTTCCACAACACTTCCCTCTCCTCATTCCTTCAGCATTTTTCTATGGATATTTTCAAACATAGAAGAAAGATTTCTGCAGTGAACACTCATATACACTCCATGTGGGGTCTACAACGAACTTTTTAACTGTACATATCTATCCATCTCATCTATGAATTAATCTTATTTCTCATGCATTTTGAAACAAGTTAAGGACAGCAGTATATCTCACACCTACACACTTCAGTATAAATATTTACTAGTTAAATGTTTGTTTATGGCTCTTGTTATTAGGTAAAATCCAAATAATGTGAAACGAACAAATCTTGTCTAAGGGTTTGAGTCACGCATGACAAAACTTACCCATCACCATGTGAAGTTCGCTTGGGTCACTTCCCAGTCACCTGTCCTCTGCACACTAGAGGCAACCACTGCTAGGATTTTTTCCACTATTCCTTTTCATTGCCGAATCGTATTCCCATGTATAAATATACCTTGGTTTACTTATCTATTCTCCTGTTGATGTAACTTGGCCTATTTCAAGTTTGAGGCTATTATCAATAAAGCTGCTATGCTGTGAACATTCTTCCACAAGTCTTTTTATAGATATATGCTTTCACTTCTCTTGGATGAATACCTAAGAGTACAGCTACTAGATCATTGGGTATGTGTATTTCAATTTCCTAAGAAACTGCCTGGCCTTTTTCCAAAACAAAACATTACAGATTCACATGCTCCACATACTTGCCAATATTTTGAGTCAGTCTTTTTTATTACAACATTCTGGTAGGTGTGTAGCAGTATCTCATTGTTATTTTAATTCATATTCCCCTCATGACTAATACTATAGAACATGTTTCTCACAGGTTTATTTTGCATTCATCTATCTTTCGTTGTGAAGCATGTGTTCAAATCTTTTGCCCATTTTTATTGAGTGTCTATTTCATTTGTTGTCAGGAGTTTTTTATATATCCTCGATATCAGTCCTTTTACAGGTATATGTTTTGTGAGTATTTTCTCGCAGCCTATGGTTTGCCTTTCTATTTTCTTGGTGGTGTCATATCATTAGCAGAAGTTTCAAATTTGATGAACTCTATTTTATCAATTTTTTCTTTGAGAGATACTGTTATCTATGTCCTAAGACACCTTTGCCTACTAGAAAGCTATAGACCTATAATCTCATATTGATATTGTGCAGTGTGAGATAGGGGTTAATTTTTTTTCAATATGGTTATCCAGTTGTTCCAACACCATTTATCCAATAAGGTAGCAGAATATAAAACTAAGATATACAAATCAATAGCTTTCTTATACACATGCAATAATCAGAGAAGATAATGATGAAAACCCTATTCAAATCTCAATAATGAAGATAAGATACTCAGAAATAAACTGAAAAAGAAACATGCAAAACCTATGTTAAGGAAAACTTTAAAACATTCCTGAAAGACACAAAGATGACTGTTTTCAAGTCAATTTTTAACCTTAACACAATCCAAATAAAATACTGACTTTTTTTATGTAGCCTGGGTGGTAACCTCACATGAACAGACAAACAAACCAGTGAAACACAATAGGAAGTCCAGAAATATAACCAAGTACATAGAGAAATTTAGTGTATGATAAAAGTGACATCTAAAATCAATGGGGCAAAGATGAACTTTTAATAAACAGTGCAGGATAGTCATTTGGAAAAAGATAAGATTAGATTCATATCTCACACTACCCATAAGAATAAACTTCATGGAAAACAAAAAAACACAAAAACACAGGCATTTACCACTTAAACAAGCATTTCCACTTCTAGGAATTTACCCTGAAGATACACATTCAACAATAAAAAAATACATATACACATGGTTATTCATTATAGCAATGTTTGTGAATACAAAACACTGAAAACCACCTGAATGGTTTTCATAAACATAAGTGAGTGTTTAAACACAAACATAGGTGAGTGTTTAAACCATCATATACACACTAATGGAGTATTCCATAACTGCATGAGAGAACAAGAAAGAATCCATGAATGATATGGAGGTATTTCTGAGACGTACTGTTTAATTAAAAAAGAAGGGTGCAAAAGAGCACTAAAGAAGGAAAAGTAAGAAAATATTGATCATATTATCTGCTTATTTTGCCAAAGGAAACAGGAAATATAAACCAGAAACTAAAAGACTGGTTACCTACAAGGGCTGAGTAGGAACAAGATGGAAAGAATGGTGGAAGCAAATGAGAAAGAAGGAATTGAGGGCGACAGTGAGACTTCTCTGAGTATATATTTCTGCTTTATTTTGCCTTTTGGAATCATGTTAATGTTTCATATATTCAACAACAAATGAAATCAATGAGGATTGACGAGAACCCCAAAATATAAAATAAACAGAGGCAAATAAACCTAATTGCATGTCAAATGAATATCGTAACACAACCACATTGTGATGGTAGTGGCAAGGGAGGGGGATGGCAAAATGTATATAGAGATACAGAAGTGTGCATATGTGGTGTGTATACATACATATATTTCCCACCTCTGTCCTCTAGGGAGGCCTCTACAAGCAATCACAACCCAATGCTAATGTACGTGCATAGATCCCATCCTATATCCTGGTTTCTAAATATCCAATAAAAGGAACTGGGGTTTCTTAGAGAATGGCTGATTCCAAGGCTGGGCAGAGAAAGTACAAAATGAGCCTGCAATATCTTGTGGTACCAAAAATTAATGAAATGATCAAAGAATGATGGGAATGCTGACAGACAGTGACTGTAATGGGGTATAGGGGGAATCTAGTAAAAATGATGTTCCTCATGTGATTGTATATTAATGATACCACAATAAAAAAAGAATGATGGCAACACATCAAGACACAGGAGCCAGCTTGAATGGACCCCCACCAGCCAAATCTGTGACAATTTAATGTTATCAGTGAATTATAACCATAAATTAAAACAAATATTCCCAAGACACTACTGATATAAATAAATAGGAATAACTGACTCAGGCAAAAAAGTTGATGATGAGTTACATGATATCTCCATAGACTTAAAGTATATCCCCACAAGAGTTCTTTATTAAATTTTTTATTTTTAATGTATTATTGATATACACTCTTTTTTTTTTTTTTTTTTTATTGAAGGGTAGTTGACAACAGTATTGCATTACATTAGTTTCAGGTGTACAACACAGTGATTCAACATTTATATACATGATAATTCTAGGTACCAGGTATCACCATACCAGGTTGTTACAATATTTTGACTATATTCCTTATGCTATACATTACATCCCGGTTACTTATTTATTTTACAATTGGAAGTGTGTTTATATATATATATATATATGTATATATATATTTTGTGAGGGCTTCTCTCATATTTATTGATCAAATAGTTGTTAACCACAATAAATTTCTGTATAGGGGGGTCAATACTCAATGCACAATCATTAATCCACCCCAAGCCTAATTTTCGTCAGTCTCCGATCTTCTGATGCATAACGAACAAATTCTTACATGGAGCACAAATTCTTACATAGTGAATAAGTTACATGGTGAACAGTGCAAGGGCAGTCATCACAGAAGCTTTCGGTTTTGTTCATGCATTATGAACTATACACAGTCAGTTCAAATATGAATACTCATTTGATTTTTAAACTTGATTTATATGTGGATACCACTTTTCTCTATTATTATTATTTTTAATAAAATGCTGAAGTAGGTAGATACGAGATAAAGGTAGAAAACAGAGTTTAGTGTTGTAAGAGAGCAAATGTAGATGATCAGGTGTGTGCCTGTAGACTATGTGTTAATCCGAGCTAGACGGGGGCAATAAACATCCATGTATGCAGAAGATTTCTCTCAGAACATGAGGGGGGAGGTTCTAAGCCTCACCTCTGCTGCTCCCCATTTTCTCACCACATGGCCCCCTGCGACTGTGCCTGTCTTAGGTTGTTCCTCCCTTGAGGAATCTTACCCGTCTCTGGCTAACCAGTCATCTTCCGGGGCCATACAGGGAAATGTTAAGTTGGTAAGTGAGAGAGAAGCCTTATTGTTTGAAAAGGTTAGCTTTTTACTTCTTTGCATATTTATGCCCTGTGGCTTCTATTGATATACACTCTTATGAAGGTTTCACATGAAAAAACAATGCAGTTACTGCATTTACCCATATGATCAAGTCCCCACCCATACACCAATGCAGTCGCCATCCAGCAGTGTACCAAGATGCCACAGATTCACGACGTGCCCTCTCTGTGCAACACTGTCTACCCCGCGATCCACCACACCATGTGCACTAAATATAATACCCCTCAATTCCCTCCTCCCCCCTCCCACACCCCTCCCCCTGGTACCAACTAGTTCCTTCTTGGACTCTCTGAGTCTGCTATGTTGTTCTTTAAGCTTGGCTTCATTGTTATACTCCACAAATGAGGGAAATCATTTGGCACTTGTCTTTCTCCACCTGGCTTATTGCACTGAGCATAATGTCCTCCAGCTCCATCCATGTTGTGCAAATGGTAGGATTTGTTTCTTTCTTATGGCTGAATAGCATTCCACTGTGTAAATGCACCACATCTTCTTTATCCATTCATATACTGATGGACACTTAGGTTGCTTCCATATCTTGGCTATTGTAAATAGTGCTGCGATAAACAGGGGTGCATATGTCTTTTTGAATCTGAGTTGTATTCTTTCAGTAAATTCCAAGGAGTGGGATTCCCGGGTCAAAAGGTATTTCTATTTTTAGTTTCTTGAGGAACCACCATATTGCTTTCCACAATGGTTGATCTAGTTTACATTCCCACCAGCAGTGTAGGAGGGTTCCCCTTTCTCCGCATCCTTGCCAGAATTTGTTGTTCCTAGTCTTTTCAATGCTGGCCATCCTTACTGGTGTGAGGTGGTATCTCATTGTGCTTTTAATTTGCATTTCCCTGATGATTACTGATGTGGAGCATCTTTTCATGTGTCTGTTGGCCATCTGAATTTCTTCTTTGAAGAACTGTCTCTTCATATCCTCTGCCCATTTTTTAATCGGGTTATTTGCATTTTGGATGTTGAGGCATGTAAGTTCTTTATATATTTTGGATGTTAACCCCTTGTTGGATATGTTTACAAATATATTCGCCCATACTGTAGGATGCCTTTTTTTTCTGTTGATGGTGTCCTTTGCCATACAGAAGCTCTTTAGTTTGATGTAGTCCCATGTGTTCATTTTTGCTTATGTTTCCCTTGCTTGAGGAGATGTGTTCAAGAAGAAGTTGCTCATGTTTATAGTCAGGAGATTTTTGCTTATTTCTTCTCAGTTTTATGGTTTCATGACTTACATTCAGGTCTTTGATCCATTTCTAGTTTACATTTGTGTATGGGGTTAATCAATAATCCAGTTTCATTCTCTTGCATGTAGCTGT
This sequence comes from Manis pentadactyla, assembly GCF_030020395.1. NCBI lineage: Eukaryota > Metazoa > Chordata > Mammalia > Pholidota > Manidae > Manis > Manis pentadactyla. Next base: position 122,223,191 of record NC_080038.1, read on the forward strand.
CCAGTTTTGCCAACACCAGCTGTGGAAGAGGCTGTCATTTCCCCATTGTGTGTCCATGGCTCCTTTACCATATACTAATTGACCATATATGGTTGGGTTTATATCAGGGCTCTCTAGTCTTTTCCATTGGTCTATGGATCTGTTCTTGTGCCAGTACCAAATTGTCTTGATTACTGTGGCTCTGTAGTAGAACTTGAAGTTGGGGAGCATAATCCGCCCAGCTTTATTCTTCCTTCTCAGGATTGCTTTGGCTATTCGGGGTCTTGTGTGGTTCCATATGAATTTTACAATGATTTTCTCTAGTTCGTTGAAGAATGCTGCTTGTATTTTGATAGGAATTGCATTGAATCTGTAGATTGCTTTAGGCAGGATTCTTCCTATCCATGAGTACGGGATGTGTTTCCATTTATTGGTATCTTCTTTAATTTCTCTCATAAGCATCTTGTAGTTTTCAGAGTATAGGTCTTTCACTTACTTGGTTTGGTTTATTCCTAGGTATATTACTCTTTTTGATGCAACTGTGAATGGAATTGTTTTCCTGATTTCTCTCCTGCTAGTTCATTGTTAGTGTATAGGAATGCCACAGATTTCTGTGTATTAATTTTGTATCCTGCAACTTTGCTGAATTCAGATATTAGATCTAGTAGTTTTGGAGTGGATTCTTTAGGGTTTTTTATGTACAATATCATGTCATCTGCAAACAGGAAACATTTGACTTTTTCCTTGCCAGTCTGGATGCCTTTTCTTTCTTTGTGTTGTCTGATTGCCGTGGCTAGGACCTCCAGAACTATGTTGAATAGAAGCGGGGAGAGTGGGCATCCTTGTCTTGTTCCCGATCTTAAAGGAAAAGCTTTCAGCTTCTCATTGTTCAGTATGATGTTGGCTGTAGCTTTGTCATATATGGCCTTTATTATGTTCATAGGTAGGTTGAACATATTATGTTCAAAGGAGGATAGGTACTTGCCCTCTATACCCATTTTGGTGAGAGTTTTTATCATGAATGGATGTTGAATTTTGTTGATTACTTTTTCAGCATCTATGGAGATGATCATGTGGTTTTTGTCCTTCTTTTTGTTGATGTGGTGCATGATGTTGATGGATTTTTGAGTATTGTACCATCCTTGCATCCCTGGAATAAATCTTACTTGATCATGATGGATGATCTTTTTGATGTGTTTTTGAATTTGGTTTGCTAATATTTTGTTGATTATTTTTGCATCTATGTTCATCAGGGATATTGGCCTGCAATTTTCTTTTTCTTGTGGTGTCTTTCCTGGTTTTGGTATTAGAGTGATGCTGGCTTCATAGAATGAGTTTGAAAGTATTCCCTCTTCTTCTATTCCTCAGAAAACTTTAAGGAAGATAGGTATTAGGTCTTCCCTAAGTGTTTGATAAAATTCAGTGGTGAAGCCATCTGGTACAGGCATTTTGTTCTTGGGTAGTTTTTTGATGACCAGTTCAATTTCATTGCTGGTGATTGGTCTGTTCAGATTTTCTGTTTCTTCATGGGTTAGCCTTGGAAGGTTGTATTTTTCTAGAAAGTTGTCCATTTCTTCTAGGTTATCCATTTTGTTAGCATATAATTTTTCAAAGTATTTTCTAATGATTCTTTGTAATTGTGTGGTGTCCGTAGCGATTTTTCCTTTCTCATTTCTGATTCTGTTTATGTGAGTAGACTCCTTTTTCGTGATAAGTCTGGCTAGGGGTTTATCTATTTTGTTTATTTTCTTTAAGAACCAGCTCTTGCTTTGATTGATTCTTTCTACTGTTTCGTTCTTCTCGATTTTATTTCTGCTCTAATCTTTATTACGTCCCTTGTTCTTCTGACTTAGGACCTCCTTTGTTCTTCCTTTTCTAGTTTCGTTAATTGTGAGTTTAGTCTGCTCATATGGGATTGTTCTTCTTTCCTGAGGTAGGTCTGTATTGCAATATACTTTCCTCTCAGCTCCACCTTGGCTGCGTCCCACAGATTTTGTGTTGAATTATTGTTGCCATTTGTCTCCATATATTGCTCAATCTGTTTTTATTTGGACATTGATCCATTGGTTATTTAGGAATATGTTGTGAAGCCTCCATGTGTTTCTGGGGTTTTTCATTTTCTTTGCATAATTTATTTCTCGTTTCATACTTTTGTAGTCTGAGAAACTGGTTGGTACAATTTCAATCTTTTTGAATTTACCAAGGTTCTTTTTATGGCCTAGTATATGATCTATTCTTGAAAATGTTTCATTTGCACTTGAGAAGAATGTACATTCTGCTGTTTTGGGGTATAGAATTCTGTAGATGTCTGTTAGGTCCATCTGTTCTAATGTGTTGTTCAGTGCCTCTGTCTCCTTGTTTATTTTCTGTGTGGTTGATCTGTCCTTCAGAGCGAGTGGAGTGTTGAAGTCTCCTAGAATGAATGCATTGCACTCCATTTCCCCTTTTAATTGTTAGTATTTGTTTCACATATGTAGGTGCTCCTGTGTTGGGCACATAGATATTTATAACAGTTATATATTCTTGTTGGATTGACCCTTTTATCATTATGTTATGTCCTTCTTTGTCTCTTGTGACTTTCTTTGTTTTGAAGTCTATTTTGTCTGATACTAGTACTGCAACTCCTGCCTTTTTCTCCCTATTAGTTGCATGAAATATCTTTTTCCATCCCTTCGCTTTTAGTCTGTGTTTGTCTTTGGGTTTGAAGTGAGTCTCTTGTAGGCAGCATATAGATGGGTCTTGTTTTTTTTATCCATTCAGCCACTCTATGTCTTTTGATTGGTGCATTCAGTCCATTTACATTTAGGGTGATTATCAGTAGGTATGTGTTTATTGCCACTGCAGGCTTTAGATTCGTGGTTACCAAAGATTCAAGGTTAATTTCCTTACTATCTAAGAGTCTAACTTAACTCACTTAATATGCTATTACAAACACAATCTAAAGGTTCTTTTTTTTCTCCTCCTCCATTCTTTATATATTAGGTATCATATTCTGTACTCGTCTATCCCTTGATTGACTTTGGGGATAAATTAATTTTGCATTTGCTTAGTAATTAGGTGTTCTACTTTCTTTACTGTGGTTTTATTACGTCTGGTGGCAGCTGTTAAACCTTAGGAACACTTTCATCTATAGCAGTCCCTCCAAAATAGACTGTAGAGATGGTTTGTGGGAGATAAATTCTCTCAGCTTTTGCTTATCTGGAAATTGTTTAATCCCTCCTTCAACTTTAAATGATCATCTTGCCAGACAAAGTAATCTTGGCTCCAGGCCCTTCTGCTTCATTGCATTAACTACATCATGCCACTCCCTTGTGTCCTGTAAGATTTCTGCTCAGAAGTCTGATGATAGCCTGATGGGCTTTCCTTTGTATGTGATCTTATTTCTCTCTCTGGCTGCTTTTAGTAGTCTGTCCTTATCCTTCATCTTTGCCATTTTAATTATTATGTGTCTTGATGTTGTCTTCCTTGGGTCCCTTGTGTTGGGAGATCTGTGCACCTTCATGGCCTGAGAGATGATCTCCTTCCCCAGATTGGGGAAATTTCCAGCAATTACCTCCTCAATAACATTTTCTATCCCTTTTTCTCTCTTCTTCTTCTGGTATCCCTGTAGTGCATATATTGTTCCATTTTGATTGGTCACACAGTTCTCTCGATATTCTTTCATTCTTAGAGATCCTTTTTTCTCTCTGTTCCTCAGCTGTTTTGTATTCCTTTCCTCTAGTTTCTATTTCATTTATCGTCTCCTCCACCATATCTAATCTTTTAATACTCTCCATTGTGCTTTTCATCGATTGGCTCTCTGACTCGAATTCATTCCTGAGTTCTTGAATATCTTTCCATACCTCCATGAGCATGTTAATGTTTTTATTTTGAACTCCCTTTCAGGAAGAGTCATGAGGTCCGTGTCATCTTTCTCAGGGGTTATATTAATTTTACTCTGTACCAGGTTCCTTTGTCGTTTCATATTTGTATGTGGCGCCCTCTAGTGTCCAGAAGCTCTAGTCTCTGGAGTTGCTCAGCCCCTGAATCAATGTTGGGGTTTGCAGGGGAGTGGTATTGGTGCCTGGGAGGAGGAAAGAGCTGTTTCCTGCTTCCTGGCTGCTATGCCTGTCTCCACTGCCTGAACCAGTGGGCCAAACACACAGGTATAAGCCTCTATGCTTTGCGTTTGTAGTTGCTGTAGCAGATCTTCCCTCTGGCTGGCCTAATGGCAGGATAGGGTTTGCCGGTTTGGAAGCCAGGTAGCACTGGCCGGGAGAAAGGCACAGTAGGCTGCGTATCACCGAGGGGGTCCTTCGAACTGTGTAGCCAGCCAGGGAGCTGGAGCACCTGAAATTCGTGAAAGCTCCCAGCCTGCTGGGCAGAGTGCTCCCCCCAACAATTTTGTCTACCTGTCCTTTCTCCTGAGCAGTAAGCTCTGTGCAATACTTGTCCCTTTAGCAGCCCTCTTGCTAAGGGATTCCTTGTTAGGAAGTCTCTGCCCACCTTTCTTTTGTCCCAGAGCAGCTGGATATGGATCCCTGCTTTCCACAAGCTGCTAGAATCTCTGTCTCTCCAGGAATTCTGCCTGTCTTAGCCCTCCAACCCCTAATCATGAGTATCATTAAAGCACCATGAAATATAGGTTTGTGCTCCCAGAGCAGATCTCCAGAATTAGGTATTCAGCAGTCCCAGGCCTCCACTCCCTCCCCATTCTGTTTATCTTTCTCCCACTGGTGAGCTGGGGTGGGGAAAGGGCTTGGGTCCCGCCGAGCCACAGCTTTGGTACGTTACCCTGTTCCATGAGGTCTGCTCTTTTCTCCAGGTGTATGCAGTCTGGTGTAGTCCTCTTTCCTGTTGCTCTTTCAGGATTAGTTGTATTAATTACATTTTCATATTATATGCGGTTTTAGGAGGAAGCCTGTCTCACCTCTCACACTGCCATCTTTAATCTGCTGCCCCCATAAGAGTTCTTAATTACAAAACAAAAAAATAGTAATTTAACAGTGAAGCCCAGCATCACCTCAACCAAGTAATCCAAGTTAAAATCACCAGTAACAAGATAAATTAACATCATGCCCCTCCTGATATGATGCACTGAGGATGCATTATTTCTGTAGTATTCCACCAAAATTGCACAGCCTAAATCTATCTAATCATGAGGAAATATTAGACAAGCCCAATTTGAAGGACAGTCAAAAAAATGACTGGCCTGGAAATGTCCATGTCATAGAAGGCATAAGAATAGGGATGTTTCTGGATTAAAAGAAACTAGAGACATCACAATGCAATATATCACCATGAATTAGTTCCTGGAGCAGATATTTTTGTCTTGATATAAAGAACATTCACTGGACAGGTAGAAAAAATTTGAGTAAGGTCTATAGATACAATAACAGTGTTGGGTCAATGTTAGTTTCCAAATTTTGTTAATTAGACTGTGGTTATGTAAGTGAATATCCTGCATTTTTAGAAATCCCTATTACTTAGGACTAAAGGGACATCATGTCTGCAACATACTTAAAACTTTTCAGAAAGAAAATTTGTACACATTGAGAAAGATATATTTGACATTAACATTTAAGGAATCTGGGTAAAGGGTATATAGAAATAACTTATTTGTACTAATTTTTGCAATTTCTGTAAGTCTGACATTATTTCAAAATAAACTATGTAATACATAATTTACACCGAAAGAAAAAGCCATAAATATTTAAATCTCATAAATGATATGCCTGCTGAAAAAAACTAAAAAACAGCAGACCTTCCCACTGACACTGGATAACCACATTGGAGTGACACCTTAAGTCCAAACAGCTACTGTAGACTTTAGGCAAACAGAAAAAAGGCTTTCTTATGCAAGCCACCCTATATAAGCCATTGTTGGGTCTTGTAACAGCAGGGTATCCTACATGAACCAATACAGACCAGGTACCTTAAGGTGTGATGCTGCCAAGCTTTTTGGCATTGCCTGGTTCAGAGGTGGCCAAGGGGGATAATTGAAAAGGAAAACCGAAGGATAAGGAAGACAAAGGACAAAGAAAACCCACCCAGAGAGCAGAACCAGAATCTGACCAAAGGACTTCCTCCACTGCCAGGGCAGGAAGTCTTTACAGTCTCTTGTCTAGCAGGTTTCCTATGGACCAGTGACTGTTTCCCATCCTTCCCCTTTCTGAATGTGAGTCATTGTGGTTACCCTGTCCATGCTCCTATACTGGGTGTTAGTGGATACCAACATCTAGACCTCTTGGAGAAGACTAAGCCTAACCCCAAGAAACTGGACTTTTTGAGACACATGTAATAACTTGATAGGACTTTGGGTTATTTCCCTTGGGGAAGAGAGTGTTTCCTAAGAATGGCCAGAAGGATGTACAAGGGTGGCTAGAGGGTAAAGACTGAGGCAGAGACTGCCAGTGGTGTACCAAAATCCATTCTTACCTTCTTCCTGGGCACATGACTAGGCTACATTCCTGGCCCCCTTGCAAGTTAGGTGTGGCAGTGTTTTAAGTTATCTCCAATGTAACATGCACACAAGTGATGGGCGCCACTTTCAGGCCTGGCCCATGGAAACCTCCCACATGCACTCCTCCATGACATTTCCCTACCTCCCATGGCTGGAATGGTGACACCAACAACCTTGGAAGCCATGTGTTATGGATGTCAGAGTGGCCCGCCATTGGCCTTTCAACAACCATATAGGGAAAAGGCACAATGCCAATTTGGAAGAGCTGTCCTGAATTGCTACCAGAGGGAGAAATAAATTTATATTAAGTCACTTGCTATTAATCAATTAAAGCTGCTTAGCTTTCCGAAGTAATAGGTCATTGGGGCTCTCAAAGCAGATAGCTCTGAAGACTTTTGCAGGTGCTAAAATCCCAAGAACGTGCCAGCTAAACACTTAAATGCTACAGGTCTGGTTAAATATGTCTACACTTACACTGAGACTTGGTACAAAGGATACTGGCCCTAAGAAAATTAGAATCAGATGCAAATCTGCCCAAACAGGTTTTGGCAGGCATGAAATTGAGTGGCATGCTCTGCTCCAACCTTTATCTTAACACTCCAACCAATCTTCTCTCAACTCACTACCAAAGCCATTTGCAAAGGAGGGGGAAGATGATTAAATTGGTTACCCCACTAACAAGAAAAACCAGAAAATCACTGGGAAGTTTCCATGTACTGTAAGCTAGGCTTTGACAGCTATGGAAGTTGGGAACTTAACACAGTAGTTTGAACTTCAATTACTGTTTCACAAGCTTTGGCAAAGCCACATGGGTTCTGTCCATTCCCTGAGAAATGGCTGCCAAAGAAAGGTATTCCCATAACTCTACCAAAAGGGTCCAACTCTTAACCTGTCATTAATGGATTAGCCTGGGACTCTGAGAGACTGACTTGGAGGAAACTAGACTCTGTAGGTAGATGATTAGAGACGTAGATGATTACAGAGTACTGGTAAGAAAATTTGGCAGAATGAAGGTCATCGGGATGTTGAAGTTTTAGTAGAGCAATAGGAATGAAGCCGTGATTAGAGAATTCAAGAGAATGGTAGAATTCATCCTGACAGCAAAAGGTGAGAAACAGGGAAGTGGCTAAAAGATAATTAACGGAATGGTTTTTTTCCCCTAGTTTTGAAGATGGGAGACGCATGTTGTTAGGAATGATCCAGTTGAGGGGAAAACTAATAATGCAGGGAGAGAGAGGAATCCAGTATCTTACAAACATGGACAGCTTATCCATTCTAACAAAAGGAAATGCAATATACACAAATACATAGGCAAGTAGGTGGGTACACTGAGTGGCACAAAAATGAAACGGATGTGGTTAGAGCACCCACTGTGGAGTCAGATGACTTGAGTTCAAATCTAGATATGATCACTTATGAGTTATGTGCCCTTCGGCAAGTGGATTTAACCCGCCCATCAGTCTCCTTACCTGTAAAATGTACATAATATCAACTATATATTTGCATAAGAATTAACTACCAATGAAGCACTTCAAATAGTGTCTGGCATACAGCAAAAACCCAACACATATTGGCTATTCTTCAAAATTAGTTGTAATTTGCTTTAAGCACTGTAAAATTATTTAACAACTTGCCAAAGATTCACTGGAGGTAAGCTATCCTCACACCTATCCTCATAAATAAGGTAAATTAAAAAACAATTAAGTAAACTGTTGCTGACCATCCATTTTAAGTTTGCACTACCAGTCCAAAACTGACTTCAGTTGAGGAACCTACTTTTCAGGAATTTACAACTCATTTTTAATACAACTACACAATTTATAAACTGCAGAGAAAAGCATTTTTCTCAATGGAGTAAAACCTATTGTGACTAAAACATACGTGTAAGTAAACAAATAAACTAATCACAACTCATGTAAAGGCACCCTACTACTACTACTACTTTGGCTATTTGCCAATTCTGAGAACATTACATGTAACATTTAACTTACCAAAAATACCAGTGTGAATGCCATTTTTCACTCTTAAAGCTTACATTAGGTAATGAATGTCCAACTATCTTCCAGTCTTGTCCCACCCACCCCTAAATAGTTCTCGTACTTATTATGGTCGTTTATGACGCCCACTTTGCCTGTAATTCTGAGTCTTGGTCATCCTTACCTGCCTTACACCTAGCCTAATTCTCAGCTTTTAAAATTCATCTCAGGCAGCGACTTCATTCTTAATAGCCAAAAAGTGGAAACAAACCCAGATATCCATCAAGTACTGAATAGACAAACAGTTGATGTATGCAACATGGGCTCATCTTGAAATCATACTTAGAGAAACCTTGCACCAAAAGATACTGAATGAGTTCGTTCATATCAAGTTCTAGGACAGCCTAATTTAACCTGTAATGGAAACAGAGATTGAAATATTTAGGGGGTAGTGTACCCATGTTTGCAATTTACTTTGAAATACTTCAAAAAAATGAGATTGGTAGATGAGTATGATAAAGCAATCAGAGTGAAATGTGTTCACTGTGAAATTCTTTCAGCATTGCTGTGTGGTAATTTTTCCTAAAAAACATTGTGGAAAAAACTAGACTCAAGTTTTATCAGGCTATAGGAAGCCTCCCAGAGCATACCCAGTTGGCGACCCTCCTCTGGGGTCCTTTAACACCCAGTATAAACACTGAACTTACTCTGTTTTATTACTTTTGAATCTGCACCCTGTAAGCAGCCTGAAAACCAAGTCTTACTGGTCTGACTGCTTCACAGCCAGCACAAGGCCAGGCACACAGCAGAAGTCAATTTAGTCTTGTTGACCTGAAGTGATACTTAGCTTGACCTAGTTTCCTCATAAGCAAAGGCCTTCTGCTTCACTAGCTCATTTTCTTTTGCTTAATCATTACAGCTACCATAATAATCTATCTGACCTGGAACTCATCCATATGAATCTTTTGAAGTTCCTTTTGTGGCAACATACTGAAAACCTCTCTTCTGGGTTATCCTCCTCTTCTCCCCCAGTCTCTCAACTTTAAGAAGTATTAACTAGTAATTATTGATGGGCTCAGGGCTCAGATTTAATTTATACTTTTTATAGAAGCCACCTGGGTAGCAAATTAAGGACAATGTTGATCCACACCACTCAATTCTATAGCCAGCTGGACTCTTTAAAAATGCTCCATTTCCTCACCATGGTACAATAAAAATGTGCCATTTTATCTTTATACAATTATCTGTTATCACTACATATCAAATAATTTGAATGCTCTCAGGACACATATCAAATAATTTGAATGCTCTCAGGACTTAATGCAGCCAGACTGCCTGACTTTGAATGCTAGTTCCATCACTTACTGGCCATTCAACCTTGCCCAGGGTATTTAACTTCTCTGTGCCTCATTCTCCTCAGTGCCTCCTGACTTAAAAAAAAAAAAAAAAACAAGCAGGGAGGAGTAAGGATGCAGTGTGATCATAACATTTATCACCTATGGTTGTGACAATAAATTACTGCATGTAAACCATTTAAAACAGTGCCTGGCTATTAGCAATCACTTAATAGGTTCAGTTCTGAATCACCAATGACAGAAGACTGGTCTTACAATGGGATCTACAAACTACCCTAAATAACCAATAAGCTAGTGTAACAATGATACGAATCATTTAAGAAAGCAATGCAAATCTTAACATAAAGCTTGTAGGAGTTTTCCATAAGAATTCAATTCATAATTCTTCAAATGTCTTTCATTCACCTCCAAGCATAAGCCCCTTATCTAAGGGAGGTTTTAGACACAATCACACAATCACACACACACTCATTGTCTAGCTCAGCACACCCTACTAGTTTCCTTCCTAGCACTTACAAGTTAAATTTTTACTTGTTTCTTTCCTTACTCATTTAACCCACTAGATGTGAGGTAGGGACCTTGTCTATCTTGTTCACTGTAGATCCCTAACACATGCCTAGCACAGAGTAGGCACTCAAATACCCTGGATGAATAATGTAGACATTTTAAAACAATGTTTACCCCATACCAGATAAAAATAAAGGAATAATGGCGGCAGGTTTCTGTTTTAAAGTAATAACCCAATTAGGGATTTAGTCTCATTTAAAAATACATATAATTTATTTAAAATATATAATGGCAATGTTTTCTATAAATTATTCCCACCCAAACATATTAAAAAATGTGAAAAGATATACTTTCTAAACCATTTATAGTCACCCTACTCCTTCAATTACAAAAGATAAAACATACAACATACTGTAGGTTTATTTTTATTCAAAAAGTTACTGTCTCAAGACATAAATACAAATCAGAAAACAGTACAATTAGGACAATAGAATGTGGAGGACAACAGGTTAGAGTAATATATAAAACATTTTTAGCTGGTTGAAAACAAAGCTGTAAGAACTGCTTTCACAAAGAAGTACTCCTTTCAAGAGTGAGAAAAAAAAATCAACTTAGGTTTAAAATCATATATACAGTCCTCTCAGCAGTTCTAGTAAATGCAGTGGTGTGAAAAACAACATAGGCAATACTTTTGCACATGACAATATTTGTTGATGGAAAAATCTGTTGGACAAGTCTGTTTTCATTTGTTGTTAACCATGATTTAATAAAATAATTGTACTTTATCATGATCTTTTAGCTAACCTATGGTTTTTGGCTACCACAGCCCAATGCTTGTTGATTTTTGATGCTAAGAACTCGAAGCCTTTTGGTATTCACCCATCTGAAGATATTCTTGTATTGCAAGCATATTAAGGCATGGAATGATTAAAATAATATACCTCGAGAACTGAGAGACGACTGACAAAAGATAGATACACATGTAATATAAGTTAATATTTTGTTTTAAACGATGTCTAGCTGCCTAAGCCTCGCAAAATGAGTTGATGTCAAAATGGCAAGTAGCCACTTTCTGTTTTAAACTAATTTATTTGTGAAAGGACATAAAATGAAGTTTAAAGCTTAGCTTTCAAAGAATATTATGGGTTATGAATTCTATTATCCCATCTAATTTACATACAGAGGAAATGTACTGTAACCTGTTAGAAGTATCTTTAACCTGAAGACTGCTTGCAAAGACAGATAGATAAAACAATATAAAATACAAATTTAAAAATCATTTTAAAGCATGAACACTCATGCTTTTCTATTTTTAAACATTGTTAAACTTTCAATATATTTCTGAAACCTCATAATTTTAAGTTGGAATTTAAAAGTAAGAAAAAACTAAACAAACTGCGCAATTATAAAATCAGCACCAATTTATATATATATATAATTTTATTTAAAATTTAGATCCCTATTCCCACACTCTAATAAGCTGTATAATTTTTGTTTAGAATTTTTCTGCAAACATACTACAATAAGCTTCTTTTATTTGGAGACAAAATACAGTGGCACTACTGGAAGGAATATCACAACATTACATTTTTATCTTAAAGGACAAGCAAACTTTCAGGGTTGATAATGGGATAAGCTTGTTTGAGACTGGTTACCTTCTGGCAGTTCACTGCATCTGGATATTTCTGAAAAGTATAGAGAAGCTCTTGGATTTTAAAAATATCTTAAAATACATTTTAGATGAAAAAATTGTAAAAGTTTGCTTATAAGTTTACTTTTCTCCACAATTACAATATTTAAAAGAAAGCTTCGTTGATTGGTGTTTCAAGCATTTAAATTTAGAATGCTAAAAACAATTCCAGGCAGGGGAATAAATCCATCCTTAATTTTGTTTCTTGGATGTAAACAGAAATCCAGCAAAGTTCATCATTACTTAATATACCCAGTTAAATAATGTCAGAGAATTCATGTCTGTACCAAATGCCTCTTCAGATTATTATATTTTCTTTAAAAAAAGCATGAAATAATTGATTCAAAAGCCAACTAACAGCGCATAAATAAAATATTTACTTTCTAAGAAAAACTGTAGCTTATCGTCAAATTGTTTACTTGTCCTTTACTTTTATCAGGCAAACAAAACTGCCCCTCAATGCACTTGATCTTGGTAAGCATAAGCATGTCATATTCTCCTTAGAGAAAAATCTGTACAGAATTTCACTGTATCTACCACACTTTATTTTAAAATTTCCTCTTCCACTTAGAAAATGACTTCACCACAGATTTAATTGTGTACTGGTATTAAAACATTGACACCCCAAGAACCTAATGAGAGAGAGGAGAAAAAAAATCTTGTTAAAATTGCCATTCATTTCTTTGTAAAATACATCTGTAAATATTACATTAATACTTGACAATATTAAGTTGAATAACATGCTAACAAAACCAATTTGAAAAATCCCCCATGTTCAGGTATGTAATTCTAAAATTAAAATGACCATTGATTTGTAATGAAATAACATCAGGTCTAATCAAAACAGTACTTACCTCACAAATAAAACTAAAAGCAGTGACCATATCCCATTTATAATGTTTATATATACCCCTAATGCCTAGTTAATGCTCTGAACAGAAGCACTTAACATTCATTGAATGAACACACGAATGTGCTTCTGTTGACACATACTTCTGGCACAGGTTCACTGAAAAGAGCTTAAGAATGTCTTGCAACCTTGGTTATTTGCACTATGAATAGTGGGCATAGTTTTCTAAAAAGGCATTTGAACACTCAGACTAAAATATCCAAAAACAATACCAATATGTAGAAAATTTAGAAAATCTGGGCTGAGTGAATGAACAAAATGACAAATTTTTAAAAATCCAGTGAGGTGAAATCTGGCAAGCTAACTTATACTGATGCTTTTCTATACCCTTGGGAAAAGAATATTAGATTAAATCTAATATTGCTTGTCATTAACTAATAAAAGTAAAAGTAAACAATGAATGGAGCCAACTCCCCTTCATTCATTAAACAAGACATAAGTTTTAGTTATACATGCTAAGTTAGGCTATTTGATTAAAATTCCAGCACTATGACAAATAAAATTTTTAAATTTTTAATGAGCTAGTAAGAACTGATACTAAAGCCAGAGGTAATGAGCTAAGACTGTGGTTACAAAGGGCTCTTGTAAATTAAATCTCATTTTAACAAAAGTCATAGAACTCAGTAATTGTTTTAACCTGAAGGGCACTGTATTTTCAGACCAGGAAACAAGTTATCTGATTGTAGCCACCTTGTTAGAAATTACTAAGTAAACTGTTTGGAATCCCCAGTAACAGTAACAAAGAGGATTTATGCACCCCACTTCTTACCTGTCATCCAACAAAACTACCACCACTACTGACCTCTGGTCTCCCCCACCGCCCAACAAGGTTCAGGGTTCTCCTTTTTTTGTTAGAATCGGAATTTGGGTCATTAGAATGTTTCCACCAAAGAGGCCTAGATGATATATAAATGTCCCTTCTAGCCATAACACTCTGTGACTCTGGGAAAGGGAAGTTCTGATGATGAATTAAAGGATAAAATCACAATCAGTAAATTTTAGTGTAGAACGTCACATGAAGATGAACTCAAGTTCTTTCCAAACAGAGTGCCTAGTAGAAACCACCTGAATAGATTTTTTTGTGTGAACTAGGTTTTAAGTAAGTTCGTCTATTAACATTAAATTAGCACCATTATACTGAACCCTTCCTTTTACCAACTTTATAGTATTGATAATACTAATAAGAGAATCTCAACACAGGAGAAGATTGACATTAGTGACACTCTCTTTTTGTGTTAACAAACTATACCTGTTTCTGGTGTTAACATTAATAAACACTTAAGCTTGTATTTAAAAAGTAAAAACAGAAGCTCTGGTATGTTGTGACAAAAATGGTGCTGGGCAGAAAGCCACCACAATGGGATAAAGCAATGCTGTTCTAAGATATACAACTAAATCATAAATCTAGAATCTTGTGTATGTGCAACCCAACTGATCTGCTCAGAGTTTTCATATTACCACTTCTGAATCATGTGGATATCATGTTACAAGAGACATATTTAGGATTTACTTAGTTTAGAAATAACATAAATTATCTATACTAGGATGCTTTAGGTTACTTCGTTTACAATTAGAGATTCTTAGAACTGGGTATAAAAGAATTTAAGTCCCAATTTTACTATTGTTTTTGATGAATTACTTATTGCAGGCTTGAGAAAAAACAGATGTAGGTATTATATAAAGGCAAATAGATTTTCACATTTAAAATATTCTTATTCCATTTCTTAAATTATTGTTGAAACAATGAGGTGAAGTTTAATGTACATTTTAAAATAAATTAGTATTAACTTAAATGCACATAGTCAAAGACTTCTAAAGATACCTGAATCTTTAAAATGATTGAGCACTGTTATGTGACTGCTGCCATCATGTGGTAATTCTATAAAACTACAGGTGTAGATGCATGTGCTAGGTTTCCTAACTATTATCCTCTTAGTTATTAACATATTCAAAAAACATGAGAATGCCAAAAAGTTTTTATAAATAATAATTATTAGATCCCTATCTTTGGCATCACTCAGATTGTAGTTCTCTGTAAATGTTAAATGTTAAAACATATACATATAAGTTACATTGCTATTTTGTTATTTCAGGAATCTTAAGTGAAAAGTGCTCATATGAATGTTTACTATAGTTAATTATTTCAATTTCTAAATTACTCTTGGTGTTTCTTCCAAATAAGGTCCGACACTAGGAAGTACAACAGCAGAGACAGCATTAGACTTTTAAATCAGAAGGAACTCGAATCAAATTTCTACTCTGACACTGAAGTTGTACAGCTCTGAGCAAGAAGACACTTAACTACCTCAATCAGTTCAAGTTTGCTTGGGTGTAGAAGTGGGATCCCACCACCTCCCGGACAAAGTTGCTGAGAGGATCAAACTTAATCATGCCTAGCATAGCGTCCGGCTCTCAAACACTAGCTTCTTTCCTTTTCATTTCAAAGAGACAGTCCAGGTGAACTAGAACACGAACTCTTTGAAGGGAGGGGGAGGACAGCATCACTCATTTTAGCACCCAACTTCCAGCTCAATAAATTATTGAATTAATGCATTTCACCATATCTGCTTTAAAAAATTCTCTTCTATTCTTCATCACAATCACTACCTTTATACTTTACTGAACAAACTGGAAGACAGAGGTAATCCAGGTCTTGGATTACCAGGGAACCATATACTGCAATGTGCATTTAAGCTACAGAAATGGCTAGGCCTAAATCACCTACGCTACTCAAAGTATGGTCTGCAGTCCTGGAGCAATGACTGTCCTGGTTAGATGGAGAATCTCGGGCTACACTCAAGACCTATTAAAGCAGAATCTACATTTTAATAAGAACTCCAGATGATTCACATGCACAGTAGGGATTGAGAAACTAAAGGATCCAAATGTGGCTTGTCCAAAGATTTCTGTGCCTGATATTCTATGAAAGTGTCCTTTGTCTCAAATAACTGGACTAATATGTTAGTGTAAGTTTGTTGAAATTCTTCCAAAAGCTATCTGAAAGTAGATTATATGAGGTGAGGGTGACCAAGGAGAGAATGGCAGAAATAGGGATAGAGAACAATGCCTCAGAGGACGATGCAATAGCCACCTGAGATAGTAGGTATTCTACAGGAGGAAACAGCATAATGGGTAGACACTAAAAAGTAAGATAGAAGGACACTTAACTGATTTATTTGACAAATAAAACTGAACACCTACTATGATAGGCAGAACTCAAAATGGATAAAATCATTACTGCCTGGAATTCAGCCTATTAAGCAAAATGTAATACTCCTATTTCACAACACCACTCTGGTAATTACCAAAATAAAGTGTATACAAAGTGTTATGGGAGCAGAGAATAAAAATCCAGATAATATCTATCTGCAGAGGTCAGCAAAAACTCCACAGGTTAACATCAGAACTGACTATTAAAGGAAGAATTCACTAGGAGGAAAAGGAAAGGGGGCAATTCTGGCAGAGAGAAAAGCTACACAAAGTAATGGAGTTGTAAAAGAACATAGTGTGTCTGAGACCAACTACAAGATATGGTATGGCTGGAGGGCAAGATACATGTAAGGAAAAGGACACGGTTCAGCTGGCAAAGGAGCCAGATCACAAGTGCTTTTTGTCTGCCAGGCTGAGGAGCCAGAATTTTTTAACGGCAACGGGGAATAAAACCAGTGAAAGACCTGAAACTGAGTGAGAGGATTAGATCTGCATTTTAGAAAGATGACTCCAAAAGAAATAAAAAGGAGTGGTGGGGTTCCTTCCTAATTACAACCCTTAAATAGAATTCGTGCCTCATATCAAATTTACCAAGTATCATAATTCTTCCAAGTGGTAAAGATACCTCAAGACAAATGCCTGGCATAGAAGCCACAGGGCATAAATATGCAAAGAAGTAAAAAGCTAACCTTTTCAAACAATAAGGCTTCTCTCTCACTTACCAACTTTACATTTCCCTGTATGGCTCCGGAAGACGACTGGTTAGCCAGAGACAGGTAAGATTCCTCAAGGGAGGAACAACCTAAGACAGGCACAGTCGCAGGGGGGCCATCAGGTGAGAAATTGGGGATCAACAGAGGTGAGGCTTAGAACCTCACCCCCCCTGTTCTGAGAGAAATCTTCTGCATACGTGGATGTTTTATTGCCCTTGTCTAGCTTGGATTAACACACAGTCTACAGGCACACACCTGATCATCTACATTTGCTCTCTTACAACACTAAACTATGTTTTCTACCTTTATCTTGTATCTACCTACCACTTCAGCATTTTATTAAAAATAATAATAATAAAGAGAGAAATGTGGTATCCACATATAAATCAAGTATAAAAATCAAATGAGTATTCATATATGAACTGACTGTTTATAGTTCATAATGCATGAGCAAAACCAAAAGTTTCTGTGATGACTGCCCTTGTACTGTTCACCATGTAACTTATTCACTATGTAAGAATTTGTTCTCCATGTAAGAACTTGTTCATTATGCTTCAGATTGGAGACTGACGAAAATCAGGCTTGGGGTGGATTAATGATTGTGCATTGAGCATTGACTCCCCTATACAGAATTTTACTGTTAACAACCATTTGATCAATAAATATGAGAGATGCCCTCACAAACAAACAAAAAAAAAAAGTACACACTTCCAATGGTAAAATAAATAAGTAACCGGGATGTAATGTATAGCATAAGGAATATAGTCAAAATATTGTAACAACTTGGTATGGTGATAGCTGGTACCTAGAATTATCATGTATATAAATGTTGAATCACTGTGTTGTACACCTGAAACTAATGTAATACTGTGTGTCAACTACCCTTCAATAAAAAATAATTATCTACAAAAAAAAAAAAAGGAGTGGTGGGGCAGCAAGATCAGTTTAAAGACTACTGCAATAGTCCAAAAGAAAACTAAGGAGGACTTGTCAGGGAGAATATGGCAGCAGGGACTCATCTATAAGAAGTATTTAAGAAATAGAACTGACAAACCTGACAATATCTAACAATAACCAGTTATCTTAATCCCCTTCTCCTTATTATCAAAGCCTTTGTTCAAGTTCTATCTTTCACTATGCCTTCATATTATGATTATGATGATGATTATTTTCTCTCATTCATCCTATCCATCCATAAATGACAAGGCAATGTTTCTGAAAAGTTATTCTGATCATGCCACCTCCTAATTCAAAATCTTTCAATGAGTTAACTCAAGCCTACAGGAAAAGTCTAAATTCCTTAATTTAATACTCAAGTCCCAGTTGGCCAGATTCAAAGGCACTTTAAATCTGTTAACCACGACTGCATTGCCCCCTCTCATCCTCCCCCTCTGAATTCCCTCCCACCTGCCTCTTTTTCTCCTATCAAATCTTTCTATCCATTCTCAATGTACTGTCCCAGCTCTTCAACCTCAAAATCAGGGGTTGCCTATACTTTTGATTTTGCAATCCTGGGTTTAATTTTGAATTAAACCTACTGATTCATCCATAATTGAAGCTGGATCAAAGAAATCAGGTTTCAATTCCGTTCTCTCTCGCCTGTTCTTTGACGGTGGCTAAGGGGGAGAAAGGAAAGAAGTTTACAACTGCCGTTATCTATAAACCAGATACTAACTGAAAACACAGAAATTAATTATCATTAAGTGTTTTCACATGGACTACATAATTGCAATACTTTAAATACTGTATATTTACAATGTAAATTTACAATGCCATAATCCTATACATATTAATAAAGAATATACTCTTACATATTTTTGTTTAATTTCCAAGTTTAACTAACATTCTCATTATATAGTATCGTGTACCTTACAATACTTTAAATACTATGTACTCCAACTACAGAATGCTTAAAATTACAAAAGTAATTCATTTATAGAGAATTATTCTGAATGGTGAAAACTAAAAAACACATTTTTCATTTTACTTTTAAGGAGAATATGCCACAGTATACTAAGAAGCAGAATCAGGAGACCTGGCTTTTAAGAAGTTTCAGCTTTACTGTGTATTACTAGTTTTGTTTCCTTGGATAGGCTGTCTAAGCTTCAGTATCCTCAATCCTTTCAACCTACCTCATAAAGTTGAATGAGATATGTGGCAAAATGAAAAACGTAAAGCATTTTGTATATAAAGCCACAATTATATACAATTATTAATAAAGAATATACTCTTACATATTTTTGTTTAATTTCCAAGTTTAAGTAACTTTAACTTTCTCATTTGATATGGGAATTTGTGTCAATAACAGGTTAGTTACAAATTAATAATGCATATTTTGATAATGGTAAATAAGTAGGAAATTGTAAGGTGATGTGATACTAAGTGTAACATTAAGGAAAACGTATTGCTTAAAATTTATATATTCCTAAATTAACCTAAAAAATTTATCATCTTAAACTAGGATCTAACACCCTTACCAATCTCACCTTCTTCTCATACACTCAAACACCTGGCAACTATTTTATTTAGTAATTTTGAAAAACTTACTCTTCATGGAAGGTATTTCTCTCTCCCAAGAAATATCCAACTTAATTTCTAAAAGTTCTAAACTGAGAATCTTACACAATTATTAAGTTTCTTACCAAGTCTATATCCATAGTGTCGAAATCCATTCCCTCATTAAGATCTTCAATCCTCCCTTCTGAGGACATCATAACATCTTCAACAATTGGCTCTTCATCATCTTCCATTAGGCTTGTACCACGCCGACTAGAGAAATATAAAACAAGATCAAGATCTGAACCAATGTTGTGACTATTAATATATTGGCAGCAACTATGTGGCTCTCTATATTCAAGTGTAATGGAAAATGATGGAAATAAAGGTCAGGGAAAATGATAAGGCATTGATCATGTCATCAATGATGTTAAAACCCCAATGTTCACTTGTCTAAAAATGCTAAGGAGTTATATTTATTATACATTACTTCAATACATTAGCTTGATAGTTTTAATATCCCACATAAAAGTTCAATGAGAATTTCCCACATGGGAACAAACAAGATACCTCAAATCCTTTTTCAAAGTAGGCAGGGTACAAATTAATAAACAAATATAAAACAGAGACCAAAGAAATGACATTTTCAGAATATATATATTTTTCTACTAATATATAATGTTAATTTTAGCCATCAATCACTCATTCACTCGGTACCTAGAGTTTACTAGGTACTCAACTCACTCATTCACATAGTGCCTAGTATGTGCCAGGCCTCTACCTATGTCCTAGGGATTAAAAAAAAATGAGTAAGACATGGTTCCTGCCCTCAAGGAGCTCACAATCTACTATGGTAAACAGATAAATTAATTATGACAAAATGCAACACATACTGCCAAGAGAAATATGCATCAAGCACTACAAAAAAAAAGTACTGAAAGAGATTAATTCTGCTTCAGAAAAGAATGAACATTTATGCTAAAACATGGATTCTGGTGCCCTGTAAAACTCAAAGTTAATATATAGAAAAGTAAAATAAAAATTAAGACCAAAAATTCTGTATGTTCTGACATAATTACAATGAATAAACTTAAATTTCAAGTTCACAAATTAGTCCAGATCAGCATAAAGAGTCAACGTAATAATGAAATTGAGAGTTATTTGCTGTTCTCCAGTTTGGCCAACATTTCCTTCTTTCTTCACTCATTTAAAATCCACCTCAATCAATTATCTACTGAATGCTTGCTTACAATTTACACACTACAATGTTGAGTTTTAAGAGTAATATAAGTAATATAAGGATAACAACACACGCATCTAATCCAGGCTACCTGGACAAGTATTCTGACAACAGTCCCTATTTCCTAAGAGTTCTGGATAATAAATGATAATTTTACTATATATAGTAGAGGCAACGCTGAAGGGAATATGTGTGCTTTGTGGACCATGTTATAGAAAACCAGAAATCCATCCTGTATTTCATTTGGAGTATAAAGAAGATATATGTAATATAAACTAGAAAAAAATCAGAAAGAGAGAATTTAGAAATATTTTCAGTTGCAGGGCAGATACCATTTTACACTGTAAAACAAAAATGTTTTAAAGTCTCAGACAATAGACAACAACCAAAAGATTTTCTGGTAATAATCATTTAACTGGGATAACCTCTTATAGTTATCTGGGGACATTTATCTCTAATGGGAATTAAAACAAACTACAAACAAAAGGATAATGAGACTCTGTGGAAAATCTTGGGAGACTGGTAGAAAACGTTCAAGGGAGAAATGCAGACCAAATGATTCCAAGGCAGAATTCTGGAATTTATGGACTGGGTGACTGGTTGGAATGTAAGAAATTACTCGTTGGATTGAGCATGAAATAAGAACATATATTAATGGGAATGTGGCCATAATAAAAAGAATAGGGAATTGAACCAAGAGATAGAATAGATTGATGACCGTATCAGACAAGTGAGGGTCAGAATCTGTACATGTGGTAACAGTATACTTTGCAGAGGTTACCTTAAGACCACTATAGAGATAACTAAAGTAAATTTAAATAGGCTACCATTCATGTGGTAAATGATCATTTCTTAAAAAAACAGATGAAATTATCATTTAAATGCCAACAAAATGAAACAAAATATAAATTTTAAAAAGGTAACAATTACTATCTCCCGGTACTAAAACATATACCACATTTATGTTAACAAATACAAAACTTTCAAACTCAAGAAGTTAATCAGGATCATCGTATCTACCCCTTTGAATGAATCATCTAAAGACTGCCATTTCTTGTGAGCCAAAGCTGGTATTTGTAGTATCTCATACAGATTACAGTAAAAAAGAAAAGTATTTAAAAGTTAATCTACAAATTTTTTAGCATTGGACTTTTATCCATTCAACAAGCATTTACTTAGCACTTTGTATATGCCAAGCATTGACAGGCAATGAAGGTGGTCCCTGCCCTTGAGGAGCTCACAGTCTAGAGAAAGGGACAAATTCATAAACAAATAATTACAATACAATGCGGTTAAGTGCTATAAGAAATATGGACTATATATAATGTTATGGGAGCAAAGATGACCATAGTTTCATGTAAAGTGACACCTGAGCTTGTTCTTTTATGGTGATTTTACCAGTTGCCAGGAAATGGGATATAATCCTAAAATGTGGGCAGGGGCCATATTTTGAAAGATCTTGCATGCCATAGCTAAGGAGTTTGGACTTTATCATGCAGGCAATGTGAAGCCATTGAAAGATTTTAAGTAAAGGAGTTACGTGATCAGGTTTTTATTACTTAAGTAAAGGAGTTACGTGATAGCACTTCTAATGATGGAATGGTGGCAGGGGCACGGTTATGGTGAGAGGATAAACGGGAGATTTGAGGAAAGAAAATGAGTTAGAAAGATAATACAATGGTTCAGGCAAGAGATGAGCACCTGAACTATGGTGAGAAATAATTAAGAGGTAACAAAACTGGATTTTTAACTATAGATTCTGTGTACCAAAATAAACAAGGATTCATATTTAAACTTTTCCAACAGATCAACCTAAGATTGGTCCTTCTGCTAACTAGTTAATATTTAACTTTAAGAGATTTTTCTTTCTGTTGGAAAGACCAATTTTTAGTTCCTTGATTATTTCAGCTTAGTTACTCTAGAGAGTTTGCTGAAATTTTTAGATAAGGCACACATTAAAATGTTAAAACGACTTAGTGAACTTCCTAGACTCAGACAATAAGGCACTCTCACTTACATGGCATGCTGAAGATTAGTTCGCAGTTTAACATAGCTCATTGCTGCTCTCTCCTGCTGCTGCCTTGCTTCCTCTTGTTGTCTTTGAGCTAACATCCATGTTACCTGCGTGCTTCAAGGAGAATTTTATTCTTCTTTTAACTTAACTTTTTTTCTATGTAATTAATAAAGTTAATAGTATGAAAATATCAAACATACTTACTTATAATCAAGAGGAGTTTGATGATGTTCAGTCTGCATTGGATAGACACTCATGAAGCTATCCTCAGGTCGTAATCTTTTGGGCTCTCTCATAATCGTTGAGGTGAGTTGTGGTGTCTGCATCATCACTGGTGTGTGCAGTGTTTGTTCTCTGCTTAACCACATACTGTCACTACTACTGCTTTCTTCAGCTGAAAAAGAAAATTAACAGCAGTGAAGTTCAGTCACTAATCCTGACTAGCTCGATGTCTAACACAACCTGTTTGGATCAACAAACATCTAGTTACTTTCTATAAGCTAGTGCTTGGAACACGGAGATACAAAGGTATGTACGGTGCAGTCCCTGCCTTGCCCTTACAGAAAGAAAATACAAGCAGTTACAACACAGTGGGGTTAAGTGTTAGAAGAAGGAAGTACAGATGGAATGGCAGCGTTGAGAAGGACCAGGGCCAGCCACCCAAAAGTGACTTCTGACTAGAGTAGACACTATGTAGACTGTGAAGTTTTCTACCCAGCGGGGAAGAACATAAGCAAAAACACTGAAGCATGAAACACAGTGACTGACCCACAAAACTTGCTGATATTCAGCAGTTTCTGACTTGCATAAATGGCAGTTTCATAATGTTCAGACTAAGAATTTGGTACTCCTGGAGTAAGTGACAAAAAGTAAAGCTGAATAAAGAGGCAGGAATCATTTTATGGAAAGTCTTAAAAGCTGTGCTAAGATGACAGAACTACTGCCAATGGTATTAAGGGAGAAAAACGTGGTGAGTTACGTATTTTAGTCCAAGTATGTGGTTGCAGTATGGAGGGTAAACTTAAGCATATGAAGACTAGCAAGCAAACAGGCCAGGTAGGACGCCAACTTGTAGCCCGAGTGAATTAGAGGTGGGAATAGGTCCATATGCACATTACACAATGGACTAAGATCAGGTTTCACATGTGCAAAAGGTACTTATTTTCAAATGTCTGTAGATGGTTGCCACGATTAATAAGAGACAAATTCACATGCAAGAATTACTAAATTCCTAGTTTTTTTTTTCATTACTGATTTGTGGGGTGAAATTGACAGCATTTGATGAATGAACATGACTTTGGAAGAAGACTATTTTACTAGAAGATTACATGTGTGCATATGTAAATTTTTAAGGAAAGAATGGAAAGAAAAATGCACTAGTAGCTAATGCCCTAGTATAGATGCATTAGACATAAATTTCAGAGCTTGCAATATAATTACATCAGTCTTTAGGTTCTACCATGTTTAGGCTCCAATTTTGTCTTCAAAATTGCACTGACCTAGCCAACCTATCAGTATTTATCTTTCCTTCTTATAACTTACTAATGCTTCAATTTGTATGGTTCTCTCTGAAAACGTAAACAAAGAGAGCACTGACTCTTTATGTAAAAACTGAACTATCTGGTTTGATAATCGATCTTTTAAGATGTTATATAAATACCAATTCATATGTGCTCCATGAAATCTAAGGAAAAGGAGAGAGTTGATGGCCCACCACAAATGTATTAAATCTCTGTTCAGATGAGAAACATTTTAAGATTTATAGTGATATGCAGCAAACATCTTTTAATTTGGTAACTTTTCTATTTCAAAAAAAGAAAATGTATTTTAATCTCCTATAAACCATCAGCCCTCGCTATTTCAACTGGTCAGAGCTACTGTAAGAGATATCCCCACAGACTGGGATGCTGGGGCTATATAACCAACCAAATCTAAAAATCTAAGACTATTTAAGTTATACATTGATGCAATTTATATTATTGGATAAAAGATACTAAAATCATTAATCCACAGGACAACTAAGTTTTGGACATTATACACCTGATGATGGCTAAAGAATTATGTGGCAATTTAAAAATATGGCCCCTAAAATCTTTGACACTCCTCACACTAACGGGTGGGGAATTGTGTCCCATCCCCTTAAATCTGGGCCCTATGATTGCTTGGTCAATAGAATACGGTGGTAATTATACTATGCCAGTTTCTGGCCCTGAGAAACTGGCAGCTTCTACTTCTATCTCTTGAAACACTCGCTCTTAGAGCACAGTCACATGCTGTGAGGAAGCTGACAGTCAAATGTAGATGTGTTCTGGCAGAAAATCTAGCTATGTTTCTAGCTGATGGCCAGCATCAGATGTATCTGTAAGTGAAGACACCTCCATTAAGACTGCAGTCATCAGCCTCTGAGTCTTCCTAGCTGAAG
Organism: Manis pentadactyla; assembly: GCF_030020395.1. NCBI lineage: Eukaryota > Metazoa > Chordata > Mammalia > Pholidota > Manidae > Manis > Manis pentadactyla. The sequence goes on from NC_080038.1 coordinate 122,248,145, forward strand.
CACCAGAAATCATGTCCTGCTATATCCTAAGTTTTGGGGTAGTCTGTTACTCAGTAATAATAACTGAAACAAATTTTGGCAACTATGCTAATTTGTTTAAAGGTTCCTAAGGAGATGAAAAAAAATCTGCAGGCTTATTTTGAACCAACCCTGGAGTGCTAGAAGTCCAAGAGATTCAAGCATCATAATGCATTCCTCAAAGATTAATGACAGCAGTTTGTATTTCTATCAGGTTCTTCATGACTAATGACCTCTTCATAGAAACCCAAAAGTTATAACCTCTCTGAAATCTGTTGCTCTACTTCAACTACATCATCTCATCTCTTAGGTAATGACTAGCTCTCTAATAATTCAGTCCATATCCCTATGTATGTAGTATAGCCCAGTGATTAAAAAGCAGGAGCTCTAGAGTGAGACTGCCTGGCTCTGCTACTTAGTATCTATGTGACCTTAGGTAAATTAACTTAACCTCTCAGTACTAGTCTTCACATCTGAAAAATGAGGATGTACCTAAAGAGTTTGGAGAAGTGAGTTTATGTATTTAAAATGCTTAAGAACAATACATTCACATGTAACCGGACACATTGTGCAAGGTATTATTTTAAATCCCAAATTAAAATATCTCAAATTAAAAAGGTGAACCTTAATGATAATTGAGTTGGTAAACTTAAGGGATAAATATAAAGAGAATAAATTATATTCTCACTGAGTGCAAGCTGCATGCCTTCAACTACTTTCCGTTTTCCTGTTGATGGTTTTGATTTTTTACTCCTCACTATTGATGCCCGACTGCTGATTCCACTAATGACTGACATGGTGTCATCATCACCACCAGCCAGCAAAGAATTTCGGTAAGACATCAGTGGAAGCCACACATCTTCTCTTCGTAGTGACATCTGAAAGGTCATGAACTTTTCCAAGTAAACATACCTTAAAAAGAAGCAGAAAAAAACACATCAGCTTTGATACATAAAACTGCCATTTTTCCCTTTTTGTTTATTCTCCCTAAAAATCTTCAGGCTCACATACTGTATGACATATTAAATGTCAGAATTAAATAAAAAGTAAGGTAGAATGTAACAAAATAGTGGTTGATGGTCTACATTTTCTCAAATCATATATAGTAACAAATAATAGATAATAGTATTTTCTTTCTTAAAATGTCTCTGTTCCATTCTATCTTTACAAGTCCTCTGCAAGAAGAACATATCCATATTTACAGAAAGAGGACTGCATTTAAAATCACACAATTTCAGTGCTAATCCCAGTTCTACCAACTCCTAGCTATATGAGCATGGGCATATTACTAACTACTCAATTTCAGCCTCATCAGCAAACCATTGAGAAATTTTCTATCAAGATTCTCACATTAAACAAAATAATTCAGAACATTTCAGCTTAATATTTGTTGAACATCTACTATGTCCCAGGCATTGGAGATAGATACAGAGATGAATCAGATATGGTCCCTATCTCCCAAAAAGTTTCGGCCTGATCAAAGTCATACATCTACCCTTGGATCCAAGTATCACAAGGATTCTATGGCTTATATGTAATATACCATTCAAAATCCAAGTAAGGTTTGTGTGACTACTATGTACTAGGTATTTTTCTCTGGGCTTCTTTAACTTTATTCTTACAATCTTGTGAGAAAGATATTATCCCCGATACGAAAGATTAGGAAAGAAGGGATAAGAAAAGTAACATATAAGTAATAAAGCAGTATAACCATGATTCAAATCCCATGCTTCTGACACTGAGTTGAGTGCTTTATTGAATAAATTATGCTTCAAACACAAACATAAATTCTATCAACTAACTGTAAAGTGCAACCCAAATACCTGCTGTCTTAATGACTAGTTCCAATAATTTAAGAATTACCAGTTTTGAAATCCATTAAAAAGAAGGGCTAGGAGGTAACAGTTACAAATGCACTGCTTGGTGGTACTTCAGTGTTTCTTCTTAATTACAATATATTTCAGCTATACACAGTACTACTATATGCCTCAAAGGTCTGTAAACTTTTTATCATTCTGAGAACTAGTACCAGTCTGCTACAAGATATGAATCTTGAGCCAAAATATACTGTGAGATTTGCATACAACTATGTATCCACGACATAGCTTAACAGAAAGTCCAGGTAAGTAACCCTCCCTGATGCTATTTCCCTTGGCCTTCTGCCCTACCACAGAGGTTATCACTGACCTGAATTTGCTAGTTATCATTCCCATGCATATTTTTGTACTTTTAATAGATATTTCTCTATAAACATGATACCACAGTTTAGTACCTTCCCTTTTGCACCCAACATTATGCTTTGGAAAACGACCCTATTGGAAGAGTGACATCAGCTAATGCTACAGCAGTAGTTATCTTCTAGTACATAAGTATCAAACCAACATGTTTTATTTATTTTTTTATATCATTCATATACACATACATGAACATTGTGGTTACTAGATTCCCATTATCAAGTCCCCACCACATACCCCATTACAGTCACTGTCCATCAGCATAGAAAGATGCTATACAATCACTGTCTTCTCTGTGCTGTGCTGCCTCCCCTGCCGCCCCCCACCATTATGTGTACTTATCATACTGCCCCCTTTTCCCCTTATCCCTCCCTTCCCACCCATACTCCCCAGTCCCTTTCCCTTTGGTAATTCTTGGTCCATTCTTGGGATCTGTGAGACTGCTGTTTTGTTCCTTCAGTTCTTTCTTTGTTCTCATACTCCACAGATAAGTGAAATCATTTGATACTTGTCTTTCTCTGCCTGGCTTATTTCACTGAGCATAATACCCTCTAGCTCCATGCATATTGTTGCAAATGGAAGGATTTGTTTTCCTCTTATGGCTGAATAATATTCCATTGTGTATATGTACCACATCTTCTTTATCCATTCATCTCCTGATGGACGGACACTTAGGTTGCTTCCACTTCTTGGCTATTGTAAATAGTGCTGCGATAAACATAGGGGTGCCTATGTCTTTTTCAAACTGGACTACTGCATTCTTAGGGTAAATTCCTAGGAGTGGAATTCCTGGGTCAAATGCTATTTCTATGTTTAGTTCATTGGGGAACTTTCATATTGCTTTCCACAATGGTTGAACTGATTGACATTCCCACCAGCAGTGTAGGAGGGTTCCCCTTTCTCCACATCCTTGTCAGCATTTGTTGTTCTTAGTCTTTTTGATGCTGGCCATGCTTACTGGTGTGAGGTGATATCTCATGTTGTTTTCATTTGCATTTCCCTGATGATTAGTGATGGGGAGTATCTTTTCATGTGACTGTTGGCCATCTGAATTTCTTCTTTGGAGAAGTGTCTGTTCAGATCCTCTGCCCATTTTTTATTTGGGTTATTTGCTTTTGGTTTGTTGAGGTGCAAGAGCTCTTTGTATATTTTGGATGTCAACCCCTTATCAGATATGTCATTTATGAATATATTCTCCCACACTGTAGGATGCCTTTTTGTTCTACTGATGGTGTCCTTTGCTGTACAGATTTTTAGTTTGATATAGTCTCACTTGTTCATTTTTGCTTTTGTTTCCCTTGCCCGGGGAGATATGTTCATGAAGAAGTTCCTCATGTTTATATCCAAGAGTTTTGCCTATATTTTCTTCTAAGAGTTTTATAGTTTCATGACTTACATTCAGAATCTTTGATCCATTTCGAATTTACTTTTGGGTATGGATTTACACAGTAATCCAGTTTCATTCTCTTACATGTAGCTGTGCAGTTTTGCCAACACAAGCTGTTAAAGAGGCTGTCATTTCCCAACTGTATATCCATGGCCCCTTTATTGTATATTAATTGACCATATATGCTTGGGTTAAAATCTGGACTCTCTATTCTGTTCCACTGGTCTATGGGTCTCTTCTTGTGCCAATACCAAATTGTCTTGATTACTGTAGCTTTGTAGTAGAGCTTGAAGTAGGGAAGCAAGATACCCCGTTTTATTCTTCCTTCACAGGATTGCTTTGGCTATTCGGGATCTTTGGTGGTTCCGTATGAATTTTAGAACTATTTGTTCCAGTTCGTTGAAGAATAGTCAGTATTTTAATAGGGATTGCACTGAATCTGTAAATTGCTTTAGGCAGGATGGCCATTTTGACACTATTAATTCTTCCTAGCCAAGAGCACGGGATGAGTTTCCATTTGTTAGTGTCCTCTTTAATATCTCTCAACTATTTCTTATAGTTTTCAGGGTATAGGTCTTTCAATTCCTTGGTTAGGTTTATTCCTACGATTTTATTCTTTTTGATGCAATTGTAAATGGAATTGTTTTGCTGATTTCTCTTTCTGTTAGTTCATCATTAGTGTATGGGAAAGCCACAGATTTCTGTATATTAATTATGTATCCTGCAATTTTGCTGAATCAGATATTAGTTCTAGTAGTTTCAGAGTGGATTCTTTAGTGTGTTTTATGTACAATATCATATCATCTGCAAACAGGGACAGTTTGACTTCTTTACAAATCTGGATGCCTTGTACTTCTTTGTTTTGTCTGATTGCTGTGGCTAGGACTTCCAGTACTATGTTGAATAAAAAGCAGGGAGAGTGGGCATCCTTGTCTTGTTACCAATCTCAGAGGAAAAGCTTTCAGCTTCTCACTGTTAAGTATGATGTTGGCTGTGGGTTTGTCATATATGGCCTTTATTATGTTGAGGTACTTACCCTCTATACCCATTTTATTGAGAGTTTTTATCATGAATGGATGTTGAATTTTATTGAATGCTTTTTCAGCATCTATGGCAATGCTCATGTGGTTTTTGTCCTTCTTTTTGTTGATGTGGTGGATGATGTTGATGGATTTTCAAATGTTTTACTATCCTTGCATCCCTGGGACGAATCATACTTGATTATGGTGTATGATACTCTTGATGTATTTTTGAATTCAGTTTGCTAATATTTTGTTCAGTATTTTTGCATCAATGTTCATCAGGGATATTGGTCTGTAGTTTTCTTTTTTTGTATCTTTGCCTGGTTTTGTTAAGAGAGTAATGCTGGTTTCACAGAATGAGTTTGGAAGTATTCCCTCCTCTTCTATTTTTTGGAAAACTTTAAGGAGTATGGGTATTACATCTTCTCTAAATGTGTGATAAAATTCAGCAGTGAATCCTTCTGGTCCGGAGGTTTTGTTCTTGGGTAGTTTTTGAGTACCAATTCAATGTCACTGCTGGTAATTGGTCTGTTTAGATTTTCTGTTTCTTCCTGGCTCAGTCTTGGAAGGTTGTATTTTTCTAGAAAGTTGTCCATTTGTTCTAGGTTATTCAGTTTGTTAGCATATAGATTTATATAGTATTCTCTAATAATTCTTTGTATTTCTGTGGTGTCCGTCGTGACTTTTCCTTTCTCATTTCTGATTCTGTTTATGTGTGTGTATTCTCTTTTATTTTTAATAAGTCTGGCTAGGGGTTTATCCGTTTTCTTTATTCTCAAATCAACATGTTCTATACCTTAAACTGACATAAGTCTGAAGACCTAGTACCTAACATGGTGGTCATAGATGACAATACTGTATAATTCTATAGTACTACATAATTGAAATTTGCTAGAAAAATAAAACATTTCTCATCAAAAAAAACATGGGTAAAAATGTGAGGTGATGGATATGTTAACTTTATGGTAATCCTTGTACCTCAATACAGCTGAAATTTTTTTTAAGATTTTAAACACAAATCCATTGGAATATATGACTGTAATTTCAATCCCAACCCAACCAAATAATCTGTAGAAATAAGAGTCATTTTTGACATCTGAGATTACTGGAAATCTGAACAGTGACTATAGTAAACTAAAGCATTTCCGTTTACTTAAAAAAAAATCTGTCCATTTTGACTGCTGTGTGGTATTCTACTATATAACAATCTATTGATCCCATATTCTGGTTGATAAGATACGTAGGTGTTTTGAGCTTTTCTCTATTCAAACAGTGCAACAGTCGAATTCTTCTATGGTTCTTCTTGTACACCTGTGCAAGGGTTTCTCTAGGTTATCTACCTAGCAATACAATTACTGGATAATGGTAGGAGAATCTTAAGCTTTACTAGACATTGCCAAATAAGGTCCAGAAAGTTGGTCTTATATCAAGTTACACTATCACCAGCAATGTAAAAAGTCTCTGTGAGACTCAAGATGGTAGAGTGAGAGGTAAGACAGAGAATTCTTACCAAAACCACATATAGTATGAAAAGATAGTTAATATAACTAGCCGTAAAACAGCAACAAGAAAGTAGGCTGCACCAGACTGCATACAGACCTCACTAACAGAGCAGACCTCACGAAACAGGGTAATGTACGAAAGCCTTGATCCAGTGGGACCCAAGCCCTTCCCCCATTTCAGCTCACCGGCAGGAGGAAGGGAAATGGAGTGGGGAGCGGGTGGAAGCCTAAGACTGCTGAACACCCAGCTCTGAAGGTCTGCTTTGCAGCACAAACCTACATTGTTTTGTGCTCTGGTGGTTGTTGGGGTTGGGGAGCTGGGACAGGTGGACTGCTTGAAAGACTGAGATTTCAGCCATTTGTGGAGGAGGGGATCCACATCCAGCAGCTTTGGGACAAAGGAAAGGCAGGTGGTCTGAGAGGCTTCCTAGCAGCGAGACAGCTGCTGAAGCAGCGGGGTTTCCACTGAGCTTGCTGCGCAGGAGAACGGATAGGTGGAAAGGGTTGTCTGGGCGTGCTCTGCCCAGCAGATTGGGAACTTTGAGGAGCTTCAGGCGCTCCATACCACTGGCTACCTTTTAGCTCTGAGGCCCCCCACTGTGACACACAGACTACTGCGCCTTCCTCCTGGCCTACCCGCACCTGTTCACAAACTGGGAGTTACTGCACTGCCGTCAGGAGACCCAGAGGGAGTCCCAACCTACAACAGATAGAGACACCAAGCACAGAGGCTTAGAACTGTGTACTCAGCCCACTGGCTCTGATACTGGACACACGCACTGCAGCCGGTAATCAGGAAACAGCTCTTTCCTCCCCCAAGGCACCAGCATCGCTCCTCTACAACCCCCCAACCTCACTCTAGGGGCGGAACAGCGCCAGAGACTAGAGCTTCTGGGCATTAGAGGACACCACATATAATTAGGAAACGTCAAAGGAACCTGGTTCATACCAAAATCTCACAGACCCCAGAAAAAGTGCCAAATGAAACTGAACACACCAATCTGCCTAAAAGAGAGTTTAAAATAAAAATCATAAGCATGCACATGGAGGTACAGAAAAATATTCAAGAACACAGGGACAAACTTAAAATGGAGATTCAATCATTAAGAAATTCCATATCTAAAATTAAACATACAATGGAGGGATTTAAAAGCAGATTAGGCTCTTAGGCCATGGAGGTGCATAGACCTCCCAATACAAGGAACCCAAGGAAGACAACACCAAGACATATAATAATTAAAATGGCAGAGATCAAGGATAAGGACAGACTTTTAAAAGCAGCTAGAGAGATAAAAGATCACATACAAAGGAAAACCTATTAGGCTATCAATAGATTTCTCAACAGAAACCTTACAGGCCAGAAGGGAGTGGCATGATGTATTTAATGCAATAAAGCAGTAGGACCTTGAACCAAGAATACTCTACCCGACAAGGTTACCATTTAAATTTGAAGGAGGGATTAAACAATTTTCAGATAAGCAAAAGCTGAGAGAATTTACCACCCAAAAACCACCTCTACAGTGCATTTTGCAGGGACAACTATAGACAGAAGTATTCCTAAAGCTAAATAGATGTCACCAGGGGAAATAAAACCACAGCAAAGTAGAGGAATTAATTACTAAGCAGATGAAAAATCAAATCAACTACCCCCAAAGTAAATCATGGGATAGACAAAGAGTACAGAATATGATACCTAACATATAAAGAATGCAGGAGGAAGAAAAAGGAGGGAAAAAAAGAACCCTTAGGTTGTGTTTGTAATATCTTATGAAGTGAGTTAATTAAACTGTTAGATAGTAAGGGAATTAACCTTGAACCTTTGGTAACCATGAATCTAAACCCTGCTATGGCAATAACCACATACCTATCGATAATCACCATAAATGTAAATGGTCTGAATGCACCAATCAAAAGACACATCACTGAAAGGATAAAAAAACAAGAACCTATGTATATGCTGCATACAAGAGACTCACTTCAAACCCAAATACATATACAGACTGAAAGTAAAGGGATGGAAAAAGATACTTCAAGCAACTAATATGGAGAAAAAAGCAGGAGTTGCAGTACTGGTATCAGACAAATTAGACTTCAAAAAAAAGAAAGTAACAAGAGACAAAGAAGGACATTACATAATGATAACGGGGTCAGTCCAACAAGGGGATATAACTATTATAAATATCTATGCACCCAACAGAGGATCACCTACATATGTGAAACAAATACTAGCAGAATTAAAGGGGGAAATAGAATGCAGTGCATTCATTTTAAGAGACTTCAACACACCACTCACTTCAAAGGACAGATCCAGCAGATGAAAAATAAGTAAAGAAACAGAGGCACTGAACAACATGTTAGAACAAATGGACTTAACGGACATCTACAGGACAGTCCATCTAAAAGCAATTGGATACACATTCTTCTCAAGTGCACATGGAACATTTTGAAGAATAGATCATATACTAGGCCACAAAAAGAGCCTCGGTAAATTTAAAAAGATTGAAATTCTACCAACCAGCTTCTCAGATCACAAAGGTATGAAACTAGAAATAAATTACACAAAGAAAACGAAAAAGCCCACAAACACATGGAGGCTTAATAACATGCTCCTAAATAATCAATGGATTAGTGACCAAATAAAAATAATGATCAAGCAATATACAGAGACAAATGACAACAATAATTCAACACTGCAAAATCTGTGGGATGCAGCGAAGGCGGTGCTAAGACGGAAGTATATTGCAATACAGGCCTACCTCAGGAAAGAATAACAATCCCATATGAACAGTCTAAACTCACAATTTACGAAACTAGAAAAGGAAGAACAAAGGAGGCCCAAAGTCAGTAGAAGGAGGGACATAATAAAGATTAGAACAGAAATAAATAAAATCAAGAAGAATAAAACACTACACAGGATCAATGAAAGCAGGAGCTGGTTCTTTGAGAAAATAAACAAAATAGATAAACCCCTAGCCAGACTTATCAAGAAATAAAGAGAGTCTACACAGATAAACAGAATTGGAAATGAGAAAGGAAAAATCACTCAGACACCACAGAAATACAAAGAATTATGAGAGAAAACTATGAAGAACTATATGCTAACAAACTGAATAACCGAGAAGAAATAGACAACTTTCTATAAAAATACAACCTTCCAAGTCTGACCCAGGAAGAAACAGAAAATCTGAATAGACCAATTACCAGCAAGAAATTGACCTGGTAATCAAAAAATTACCTAAGAACAAAATTCCTGAAACAGATGGCTTCACTGCTGAATTTTATCAGATATTTTGTGAAGACCTTACAACCATCCCCCTTAAAGTTTTCCAAAAACTGGAAGAGGAGGGAATACTCCCAACCTCATTCTACGAGGCCAACATCACTCTTACACCAAAACCAGGCAAAGACACCACAAAAAAAGAAAACTACAGACCAATAACCATGATGAACATACATGCAAAACTACTCTACAAAATATTAGCAAACTGAATTCAAAAATACATCAAAAAGATAATCCATCATGCTCAAAGTGGGATTTATTCCAGGGATGCAAGGATGGTACAAAATTCAAAAATCCATCAACATCCTCCACCACATCAACAAAAAGAAGGACAAAAACCACATGGGCATCTCCACAGATGCTGAAAAAGCATTCAACAAAACTCAACATCCATTCATGATAAAAACTCTCAACAAAATGGGTAGAGAGGGCAAGTACCTCAACATAATAAAGGCCATATATGACAAACCTGCAGCTAACATTATACTTAACAGCAAGAAGCTGAAAGGTTTTCTTTTAAGATCGGGAACAAGACAAGGAGGCACACTCTACCCACTTTCATTCAACATAGCTCTGGAGGGCCTAGCCGTGGCAATCAGACAACACAAAGAAATAAAAAGCATCCAGATTGATAAGGAAGAAGTTAAACTGTCCCTGTTTGCAGATGACATGATATTGTATATAAAAATCCCTAAAGAATCCACTCCAGAACTAATAAATCTAATATCTGACTTCAGCAAACTTGCGGGATACAAAATTAATACACAGAAATCTGTGGCATTCCTATACAGTAACGATAAACTAGCAGAAAGAGAAATCAGGAAAACAATTCCATTCACAATTGCATCAAAAAGAATAAAATACTTAGGGATAAACCTAACCAAGGAAGTCACAGACCTATACTCTGAAAACTACAAGACACCCATGAGAGAAATTAAAGAAGATACCAATAATAAATGGAAACACATCCCATGCTCATGGATAGGAAGAATTAATATTGTAAAAATGGCCATCCTGTCTAAAGCATCTACAGATTCAGTGCAATCCCTATTAATATACCAACAGCATTCTTCAATGAACTAGAGCAAATAGTTTTAAAATTCACATGGAACCACAAAGACCTCGAATAGCCAAAACAATCGAGAAGGAAGAATAAAGCAGGGAGAATTACACTCCCTGACTTCAAGCTCCACTACAAAGCCACAGTAATCAAGACAATTTGTTACTGGCACAAGAACAGACCCACAGACCAATGGAACAGAGTAGAGAGCCCAGATATAAACCCAAGCATATATGGTCAATTAATATACGATAAAGGAGCCGTGGACATACAATGGGAAAATGACAGCCTCTTCAACAGCTGGTGTTGGCAAAACTGGACAGCTACATGTAAGAGAATGAAATGGACTATTGTCTAACCCCATACATAAAAGTAAACTCAAAATGGATCAAAGACCTGAATGTAAGTCATGAAACCATAAAACTCTTAGAAAAAAACATAGGCAAAAATCTCTTGGACATAAACATGAGCAACTTCTTCATAAATGTTATCTCCCCAGACAAGGGAAACAAAAGCAAAAATGAAGAAGTGGGACTATATCAAACTAAAAAGCTTCTCTACAGCAAAGGAAAACATCAGTAGAAGAAAAAGACATCCTAGAGTATGGGAGAATATATTCATAAATGACATATCCAATAAGGGGTTGGTATCCAAATTATATTAAGAGCTCACACACCTCAACAAACAAAAAGCAAATAATCCAATTAAAAGATGGGCAGACAATCTGAACAGACACTTCTCCAAAGAAGAAATTCAGATTGCCAACAGACACATGAAAAGATGCTCCACATTCCTAAATCATCAGAGAAATGCCAATTAAAACCACAATGAGATATCACCTCACACCAGTTGGGATGGCCACCATCCAAAAGACTAAGAACAAATGCTGGCGAGGATGCGAAGAAAGGGGAACCCTCCTACACTGCTGGTGGGAATGTAAAATAGTTCAACCATTGTGGAAAGCAATATGGAGGTCCCTCAATGAACTAAAAATAGAAATACCATCTGACCCAGGAATTCCACTGCTAGGAATTTACCCTAAGAATGCAGCAGTCCAGTTTGAAAAAGACATATGCACCCCTATGTTTATCGCAGCACTATTTACAATAGCCAAGAAATGGAAACAACCTAAGTGTCCATCAGTAGATGAATAGATAAAGAAAATACAGTACACATACACAGTGGAGTATTATTCAGCCATAAGAAGAAAACAAATCCTACCATTTGTAACAACATGGATCGAGCTCGAGGGTATTATACTCAGTGAAATAAGCCAGGCAGAGAAAGACAAGTATCAAATGATTTCACTCATCTGTGGAGTATAAGAACAAAGAAAAAACTGAAGGAACAAAACACCAGCAGTCTCACAGAACCCAAGAATGGACTAACAGTTACCAAAGGGAAAGGGATTGGGGAGGATGGGTGGGAAGGGAGGGATAAGGGGGAAAAGGGGGCATTATGATTTGCATGTATAATGTAGGGTGGTGGATACAGGGAAGGCAGTATAGCACAGAGAAGTGGTGATTCTATAGCATCTTACTACGCTGATGGACAATGACTGTAATGGGGTATGTGGTGGGGACCTGATAATAGGGGGAGTCTAGTAACCATAATGTTGTCCATGTAATTGTGCATTAATGATAGCAAAAAAAAACTCTTAGAAGAAAACATAGGCAAAAATCTCTTGAATATAAACATAAGCAACTTTTTTCTGAATGCATCTCCTTGACCAAGGGAAACAAAAACAAAACTGAACACATGGGACTACATCAAACTGAAAAGCTTCTGTACAGCAAAAGACACCATCAACAGAACAAAAAGGCATCCTACAGTATGGGAGAATATATTTGGAAACAACATATCCAATAAGGGGTTAACATCTAAAATATATAAAGAACTCACACACCTCAACATCAAAAAAGCAAATAACTCGATTAAAAAATGGGCATAGGATATGAACAATTTTCCAAAGAAGAAATTCAGATGGCCAACAGACACATGAAATGATGCTCTACATCACTAATTATCAGGGAAATGCAAATTAAAACCACAATGAAATATCACCTCACACCAGTAAGGATGGCCAGCATTGGAAAGAGGAAAACAAATGCTGGCGAGGATGCAGAGAAAGGGGAACCCTCCTACACTGCTGGTGGGAATGTAAGCTAGTTCAGCCATTATGGAAAGCAATATGGAAGTTCCTCAAGAAAACTAAAAATAGAAGTACCATTTGACCCAGGAATTCCACTCCCAGGAATTTACCCAAAGAATATAATTTCTCAGATTCAAAAAGACATATGCACCCCTATGTTTACTGCAGCAGTATTTACAATAGCTAAGATATGGAATCAACCTAAGTGTCCATCAGTAAATGAATAGGTAAAAAAGAAGTGGTACATATACACAATGGAATACTATTCAGCCATAAAAAGAAACAAATCCTACAATTTGCAACAACATGGATTGTTTTGGAGGATATTATGGTCAGTGAAATACGAAAGTCGGAGAAAGACAATTACCAAATGATTTCCCTCATTTGTGGAGTGTAACAACGAAGCAAAACTGAAGGAACAAAACAGCAACAGACTCAGACTCCAAGACGGGACTAGCATTTACGAAAGGTGAGGGGCCAGGGAGTTCAGTTGTGGAGGGAGGGGAAGGGGATTCAGTGGTATTACGATTGGCACATATGGTGTGGGGGGGATCATGGGGAAGACCATGTAGCAGAGAGAAGGCAAGTAGTGACTCTGTGGCATCTTACATTGATAGACAGAGATTGTAATGGGGTATGTGGGGGACACGAAAACATGGGTGAATGTAGTAACCACATTGTTTTATGTGAAACCTTCATAAGAGTGTATATCAATAATACCTTAATAAACAAACAAACAAACAAACAAAGTCTCTTTGTTTCAGGATCCTTGGCTATAATTGGCACAAGCAGATTTCTTAATTTCTGCTAACCTGCAGGTGAGAATGGTTTTTCATTATCTTATTTTTTTATTGAAATACAATTGATATACAATATTATGTGGGTTTCAAATGTACAACATAGTGATTTGACAATTACATTCTTTACAAAATGTTCACATTTCATAATCTGTCACCATACAAAGATATTTCAATATTATTGGCTCTATGTCCTATGCCATACTTCCATCCCTGTGACTGATTTATTTTATAATCTGAAGTTTATACCTCTTTATCCCCTTCACCTATTTCACCCTTCTCCTACCCCATGATAATTAGCAGCCATCCTTGGTTTTTTTAGTCTATTTCTGTTTTATTTGTTCATTTGTTTAGTTTTTCAGATTCCACATGTAAGTGAAATCAAGGTATTTGTCTTCTCTGACTTATTTCACTTAGCGTAATACCCTCAAGGTCAATTCACTTCACAAATGGCAATATTTCATCTTTTATGGCTAAGTAATATTCCTATTGCATACATGTATCACATCTTCTTGTATCTAAAAAATGTAAAAATTCCTGCCATACTGGCCCCGGAAGATGACTGGTTAGCCAGAGACGGGTAAGATTCCTCAAGGGAGGAACAACCTAAGACAGGCACAGTCGCAGGGGGGCCATCAGGTGAGAAATTGGGGATCAACAGAGGGGAGGCTTAGAACCTCACCCCCCCTGTTCTGAGAGAAATCTTCTGCATCCGTGGATGTTTTATTGCCCTTGTCTAGCTTGGATTAACACATAGTCTACAGGCACACACCTGATCATCTACATTTGCTCTCTTACAACACTAAACTCTGTTTTCTACCTTTATCTCGTATCTACCTACTTCAGCATTTTATTAAAAATAATAATAATAGAGAAATGTGGTATCCACATATAAATCAAGTTTAAAAATCAAATGAATATTCATATTTGAACTGACTGTGTATAGTTCATAATGCATTAACAAAACCGAAAGCTTCTGTGATGACTGCCCTTGCACTGTTCACCATGTAACTTATTCACTATGTAAGAATTTGTGCTCCATGTAAGAACTTGTTCGTTATGCATCAGAAGATTGGAGACTGACGAAAATTAGGCTTGGGGTGGATTAATGATTGTGCATTGAGTATTGACCCCCCTATACAGAAATTTATTGTGGTTAACAACTATTTGATCAATAAATATGAGAGATGCCCTCACAAAATATATATATACATATATATATATATATAAACACACTTCCAATTGTAAAATAAATAAGTAACCAGGATGTAATGTATAGCATAAGGAATATAGTCAAAATATTGTAACAACCTGGTATGGTGATACCTGGTACCTAGAATTATCATGTATATAAATGTTGAATCACTGTGTTGTACACCTGAAACTAATGTAATGCAATACTGTTGTCAACTACCCTTCAATAAAAAAATAAAAAATAAAAATAAATAAAAAAAAAAAATTCCTGCCATACTGAAAAACCTAATAATCTGATTAAAAAATGGGCAAAGGACCTGAATAGACATTTTTCCCAAGAAGACATACATGGATTCTTAACATCATTAATCATAAGGGAAATAAAAATGAAAACCACAATGAAATATTACCTCACACCAATCAGAATGGCTAATATAAACAAACAAAAAAAGAAATTAACAAGTATTGGCAAGGATGTGGAGAAAAGGGGATTCATACACTGTTGATGGGAATGTTATTGGTACAGCCACTACGGAAGACAATACGGAGGTTTCTCAGAAAGATAAACATACAGATACCATATGACCCACCAATTCCACCTCTGGGAATCTACCCAAAGAAAACAAAATCACTAACTTGAAAAGACACATGCACTGCTAGGTCTATAGCTGCATTATTTACAATAGCCAAGAAATGGTTTGCCATTATTTTTAATTTGCATTTCTCTAAGAATGTCAATGAAATTTTCAACTAGGATAAATGTATATTTAATAAAATGCACAGAAATTAAAAGTATAATTGAATTCTTCCAAGTGGTAAAGATACCTCAAGACAAATACTGGGCATAGAAGCCACAGGGCATAAATATGCAAAGAATTAAAAAGCTAACCTTTTCAAACAATAAGGCTTCTCTCTCACTTACCAACTTTACATTTCCCTGTATGGCCCCAGAAGATGACTGGTTAGCCAGAGATGGGTAAGATTCCTCAAGGGAGGAACAACCTAAGACAGGCACAGTTGCAGGGGGGCCATCAGGTGAGAAATTGGGGATCAACAGAGGTGAGGCTTAGAACCTCACCCCCCCGTTCTGAGAGAAATCTTCCGCATACATGGATGTTTTATTGCCCGTGTCTAGCGTGGATTAACACACAGGCTACAGGCACACACCTGATCATCTACATTTGCTCTCTTACAACACTAAACTGTTTTCTACCTTTATCTTATCTACCTTATCTTATCTACCTACCACTTCAGCATTTTATTAAAAATAATAATAATAAAGAGAGAAATGTGGTATCCACATATAAATCAAGTATAAAAATCAAATGAGTATTCATATATGAACTGACTGTTTATAGTTCATAATGCATGAGCAAAACCGAAAGCTTCTGTGATGACTGCCCCTGTAATGTTCACCATGTAACTTATTCACTATGTAAGAATTTGTACTCCATGTAAGAACTTGTTCGTTAAGCTTCAAAAGATCGGAGACTGACGAAAATTAGGCTTGGGGTGGATTAATGATTGTGCATTGGAGCATTGACCCCCCTATACAGAATTTTATTGTTGTCAACAACCATTTGATCAATAAATATGAGAGATGCCCTCAAAAAAAAAAAAAGGTATAATTGGATCAGTTTTGCAAATGAATGTAGGTCATGTAACCCACACACCTATCAAGATAAAGAACATTTCTATGACCCTAAAGTGTTCAACTACTTTGCTTTACCATTCAATCTCCCCCAAACCAGAAGTAACCACTATTGTGACCTTTATCACCATAGATCAATTTTGTTTGCTTTAGAATTTAATATAAAGTCTGTATTATACAGTCTTCAAATGCAACATACTGGTGGACTTTCAGAAGAAGATATATATTATGACTCATTCATATTCTTCCATCATTTTATACCTCAAAGCCAAGGGGAAAAGGACGAAAGATGACTTTGTGAATTTAATATAATTTGTTGAGTTTTCTTAAACTATAAGTCACCATTTTAGGAGACTAAACCAGCAAAGTATCCTGTTTTAATGGACTGTTGAGGACAGAACTAGCAGTTAAAGTAAAAAGATAAAAAGGGGACTTCTACCTTCCAGTGTTGTCAAAGCTCAGGACACTGGCTGAGATGTTCTTAGTGGGTCACTGGTATTGGCTGTTAAGTGCTCCCTCCTTAATAAGGTTAAGCCAAGAATGCAGATACATAAAGCATCCATATTTGATCTCTAAAGCCACTACTACACTGTGTGGAGAACTCAAAAAATTAAAATGGAGTATTATGCATAAAATATAGTTATAATCTTAAATTATGAAATTTCTGAAGTATAAAGTCTTCTGTGCATTAATGCAGTCCTGCAATTGTAATCTCTGTGTAGAAGGTAGAGAAACCAGGTGTTAACAACTGATCCCTAGGAATTCCAACAAATAAGAGTATTTTTAGCAAATACATACACTGTTCTTTTGTCTTGTCGGAGTAGTTTAGAAGAAAATTCACTCAGAATATCGAGAAATGCCAAATTTAAAGGTGGATGGCTCTCTCCTTGTGGATTAGGCTCTTTGAAAGCAAATTCTATGCCATCTCTACAACAAAAAAAGACAACAAATATTTAAGGACCACAATACAAAATTCAATAGCTTAGAAAGGAAGTTTTTCTCTATACTTTCAACCCACTACTAAGATGTTTCCCTTACCATGCATTTAATCTGAGGAACAGAGAGAGGGGATAAGGAGGCTGTAAACGTGACAATGAGCAAATATATTTACATTTTATGTCAATGTTACATGCTTTAAAACAAAACAAAACCACACACAGGCACATACATACAAACCAGCTATTCTTTAGTTCAAATGTGGTTTGGTGTATCTATATTCTTTCCTCAGTTCTCTCTTCCATAGAAAATAGCCCACATTTGCTCACATAATGATCAATATATTTTCTGTTTTGCAAAACATTACCTACTACAACACACAGGATTAACTTAAACATAATATTAAAGACTATTTGTAATGACCCATTTAAGAGTAAAGTTTAAAAGTAAACTCTACTCAGGGCCCATTTAACTATATTTATTTAACAATAAATACTTCTGTTAATCAAGACAACCCAACATTATACTCTATCAAAAATTAACTGTGAAAAATAATCCAGATGAAATTGGGGAGGAAAGAAAAGTGACTATTACCTCAAGAAAATAATTTATCGTTCTCAAAATAATTACTACATGTGTGGTCCTTAAGTATTAACTATGATTACCATCCAATGTTGTAAAAGGCATAAAAAGGAATTAGAGATTTTTAGAGCAAAGTGAAAAGAAAGAGTGAATTAAAGTTGGAGAAAGTATGAGAATACAATGGAAAAACTTCTTTAGGGAGACATTTAACACTTTAACTAAATAAGCAAGAGGACTGAAAGAGACACAAATATAATAGGGTTTTCAATGAAAGAGAGTCCAAGCCTCTTAATTTTCCCCAAGGTAATGTCTTTTATTCATAATTAAGAGGTAAAGGGTATTGATATCAATGTGTTATGGATCCACAGTTATGTAACAGCCCTAAAATACACTCATACTTGAAAGAACAATCGGTCACTGAAATACAAGCACAAAATAAAATCTGGTAATTTCTAAATTTGATAAGGCTAAGGAAATATGCAGAAAGAAGGCCATAGTTCAAAACAAGGGAAAAGGTCACTATAAGACAGAACAGAACCATAAAGGGAAAACTTGAAATAAAGGAATCAAATCTCAAAAATTTTTCTACCTAGCAGTGAGATTATGACAAAAGCTATTGAGATATTGTAATACCTGATAAATATATGCTGCTTTTCCTCACATAATTCAGAGATTTTATATAGTTTTAATTAAAACTAAGACCTTCTATAAAAGAAATTTCAGTCCGAATTCATTAATGGAGCTAGCCCTATAACTGGTTTTTAATAAAGGAGATATGCCACAGATTTGTAAACAAATAATAAAGCATCACTAAATTTGGTTATTCTAAACAGAGGAGCTATATACAAAAAAATTTCATGAATAAAAAACAGGAGAGCTGAATAAGTATTTAGAGATTACTTGTGTAGCATAGCAATGGCCTCTCTTGTTTTCAACTGATCAAGTCCAAAAGTTAAAGCAAAACGTCGAGCAAGTTCTTTTATGCCACTGAACGTTGACGATGATCTATCAAAATTATAGCCATTTTCCTGTATCATTTCATTGAAAAGCTGTTTGGAAAGAAAGCATGTTAAAGTTTCTTGTTTTGACGACCATGCATGAACATCATTTAAAATGTTATACATTCTATTTAAAATATACTAGATGCCCCATTGTATTTTATTTTAAAACATGGATTTTAAAAATCATTAATAGAAATTACCAATTTTTAGCAGCTCACATATTCAGACTAGAGGTAGCTACTGGCATTAGAAACTCTTTAGGTTAGTAAAGGCAGAATTCTATTTTGCTGCTATTAACTGGATATTAAAATAGCATATAAAAATGTAAAGAAAAAGAATATCCACTGAATTATTAGGCAACTATATGTACTGTTTACTTTTAAATGATGAATCTCTACATCGAGAACTTTCATCAAAGTCGGTGAAACAAAATATAATTTTTCAACAACCAAATTGCCAAGGTTTTTAACATATAATCGCTATTACTGATAAGAATACAATGCAATGAGCACTCTGATCCGCTGGGAACATAAATTGAGATTACCTGTTTATAATCTGGCAATTTTGTAATAAAAACTCTAACTTAAATGCCCTTTAACCAAGCAATTCTAATTTACTGGACTTTATGCAAAACAAATAGTATTTATGCAAAATACACAGGTACAAAAATGTTTTAGTGCTATTTATAATGGCAAGGATTGTAAAAGACCTCAGAATCAAACAAGACATCTTGGTTAAATTACAGTCCCTGTATAAAATCAGAATACTATACAGTCATTAAAAATGCTGAGGAAAGGATTTAATAGCATGATAGTGTTCAGAATTTATTCACATGAAAAATTTAGTCTTTCAAAATTAAATGCATGGTATTTTGTAAAAAATAAGATTTTTGTAAAAAAATAAGATTTCATATAGGCATAAAAAAACTAAGAAGGCTATTAACAACTAAAAACGTTATTGTTAAGTGGAAAGACTTAAGGGTAAGTTGTATTTTTTCTAGTTCCTGTATTTTCTAAACTTTCCACAGTCAGCACTGCTGAGGAAAGGATTTAATAGCATGATAGTGTTCAGAATTTATTAACATGAAAAATTTAGTCTTTCAAAATTGAATGCATGGTATTTTGTAATAAATAAGGTTTTTTAAAAAAAATAAGATTTCATATAGGCATAAAAAAACTAAGAAGGCTATTAACAACTAAAAACGTTATTGTTAAGTGGAAAGACTTAAGGGTAAGTTGTATTTTTTCTAGTTCCTGTACTTTCTAAATTTTCCACAGTCAGCACTATTATTTTATAGCAAATGAAGTTAATTATTTATTTTTTGTTACACATACAAAATCTCTACTGGGTTTATCTGCCATGAAAAAAGATGATACATGTGTAAGTACATAATTTTTTGTAACTGAATCACAACTTCTTTTAAAAAGTTTTTAATTGAGGTATATTACAGTTATCATACAATATAGAATTAGTTTCAGGTATACAACTTAGTGATTCAACAATTATATATATTACAAAATGCTCACCACAATAAAGCGTAGTTCCTATTTGCCACCATACAAAGTTATTGTAATATTATTGACTGTACTTTTAATCCCTATGATTTATTTTATAAATTTATACCCTTTTACCCCTTTTGTCTATATGTCCTTCACCATGCAAAGGAAGTTATTTAAATGCTGTCTTTAAAGTCTTTTAAATTCTGTTAATTTTAATAAAGGATATCCGAACATGCAAATAAAATTAGGAACTTTTATACCTAGATTTCCAAAAAGCAAGAAAAGTTTATCAAACTTAAATAGGCTGGATTATGTTTTGCATGCACTGGGTCTCTAGAGACAGAAGTATACCAAGCAAATGATTTTTACCCAATGAAATCTGCTTCACTGCTGCCAAAATGAAAATGACTGTTGTGTTTTGATTATGACTGATAAATGATCCTTAACATAAATACGGATGTGTATGAAGAAACAAAATTCATCTGAAACCTATCAATCCAAGTTAACCACAGCTAACGTTATGGTGATTATTTTTCCAGATAGATACAGATGTATACAATTTTACAGGGATGCTGTGCTGTAATCTTTTTTATTTTATTCTCAAACTATATATCGTAGAGATCTTTATATACATTAATGAATACAGACCTACATTAATTTTAAGTGCTACATAATAGTCATTGCAAAGATGTACTACACAATCTATTCACCTAATATCCTATGATGGACATTTGGTTTATTTCCAATTTCTTGCTATTATAAACAATGTTGCCATATGCAATCTTGCATACCCGTTTTTGCAAACTTGCCCCTATTACCAACCACCTTGGATAAAATTTTTCAAAGTAAACTGCTGCCTCAAATGGCATACACATTATAAATGTTGACATACACTGCCAAACTGCCTACCAGGAAGATTGTACTGCTAACAATTCCTGTTTCCCACATACATTAGACAGCTATAGGATTGACTCATCTTGCCACACTGAAAGCAAAAACTGATCTCACTTCTACAGTGTCTATTAGTGAGATTAAGTATCTTGAGTTTCTACTTTTATGAATTGTATATTGCATCTTTTACCTACTTTTGTACTGTTACTTTAAAAACTAAGTGTTAATTATGCTAACCGAAAGCTGGTGCTCTTAATGTCTTACCTGTTGCAAACTGAGAATAAGGGTCTTTGCACACTGAATTTTGTCGATCTGCCTTGTTTTACTCATAGTTTCTTTAATGATATCTCCATAGTCATTATAATACTAGAAAGGAAATTTGCACAAATTAGAGGTTTATCTCTTAAAACTTTTGGACAATAAGACTACTTTTAGGTTAATAACGTACAGATGTCACAAAGTATGTACTTGGATGAAATTATACTTTAAAAGACATGAAAGATTATTACTGAAACCTGAAGATAATTTCTAAGCACATAATCCCTAACTTTAGGAAATTCCAAAATACCAGACAGTTAAGATCTGATCTCATTAAACTCCAGACTTGATTTGAAGTATGGAATAAAACAATAATAAGGTTTTACAGATTTTCAGAAATAACACAAGGGATATAAACAAAAGTTTTTGGGCTTTTCATGAACGGTTAAGACAATGAACCTAATCACATTTACTTTCATAACATATTTATTGCTACTGGCATGTAGTCTAGTTTCCAATTTTATTAATTTGGCTTATAGAAACCAGTATCCTGTCAATAACATTTAAAGCAAAACTTATCATGTGTGAAATTTACATAACATGTTGCACATGAATTTTTTTGTAAGATCTTGTTTCATAATGCCTACACAACAACTATCAGAGGTAACAGGAAAACCATGTTCCTATGATTAATAAAATTAATTTTAATCTAGAATACCTAAGTCTGAAAGTTTAAAACTTACAAAATGACTTCATAAGCAATCTTAGTTTAAAAAAAAAAATCTAACAATTTTCATGCCAAATAACCAAGCCAAAACTATGCCATGTTGGTCTCCGGACTACAAAACAACACTTGAGACTACATCAAACATTAGAAGGACACCATTCTATTGCCTTAAAGTAAATCACAAATATAATTTCTAATAATGACAGTTAACTTAAGGAAAGCCATTTCCAATATTCCAAATGCAAAAGAACTCAGTAAACCCAAACTGTTCAATAATGGAGGAATGGAGATATGAGGAAATGTTTCTGGAAATGTGACATTTTAAGAGTTTTCTTTTACACAAGTTAATTTACTATTTAAAAATACAATAGCAACCAAGCATAAAAGCCAGTGTTAAATTCATTTTCTAAGCATTATAAAACTATCTTGCTATCCATTATTCAACTTTACCTTCATATACTGCTTGAAGATATCTGCAGCTGTATTCATCTCTACCACAGTATATACAATTAGCTTACAAAACGCTGCAAGTAAATTTCTCCTCTTGTGCAGAGCTTCAATTTTACTGGCTTCATCTTCCTGTTGACCATCTGGGGAAAAAGTTCCAAACATTAAGTCATGTGTTACTTTACTTCAGCCATGTACACACACACACACACACACACACACACACACACACACACACACACAAATTCTCGCTGTAACACACCTTTATTTTGGAAAGTTTGAAAAATAAGGAAAAAACATTTAAATAAAATACAAACTATGATTACTTTTAATCTTAGTGAAAGACCAGCCCATTAATTCCAAAAGACAATTTTGGTGAAGTCAAAAAATAATCAGAAAGCTGCTTGCTGAATACGGAACAGAAACAAGCAGCATCAGTCAGAGGAATTGATGGTTAGTGAAGTCAAGGCTAAGCCTGCCTAATAGATTCATCTACTTGCCTAATAAGATAGTTTGCCAATTAGATCTGCATATTCATTGTCTGTTGGTTAAGGCTCTTTATTTCCCTGGGGCAGCCAACCTCAGAATTTCTCCTGTCTCTTCAAAAGATGACCCAACCCACCTTACCCCCAACTCTTATTGATACATACTTCATTTTTACACATCACATATATTCGATATTCTGGTCTATCAAGTACTCTGTCTTTTTAAGATAACTTCATATATTTCTGCTCTCACCCATTTTGACATTTTAAACTTCATACTTGGGGAAGCTGGACTACAGTCTCCAAACACTGCCAAATGATTATTTCTAATTATTTGACACTGTCAACAGAACTGTGATGAAGCCGTTTACATAAAAAGCTATGTAAAGGGACAAATTTTTAAAATGAAATTACTTACAAAAAACACTATCTTACACTGATTTACACTTTGGTTACCAGTGAAGTTAAACTTTTTCGTGTATTTACTAGCCATTTATGTTTCCTCTTTCTGAACAGTAGCGCATATTCTGTCAAGTCTTCAATGGAAGAGTCCCGATATCAAAAAACATTTATCTTGCATAGCATACAGTATATGCAACATTTGCATAGTATACAGTAGGAAATCATTTGCATATGAGCTCAAGTTGTGACACTATTTATAATAGGGAAAAAGCTGGAAACGACCTAAATGATTATAATAAAGTGTGGTTAATTCATATCACATGGTATAAAATAAGAATGTTCTTTTAAACAAATGTTTATTTTAACCTTTATCAGATAATCCTTCATCACTGCTAGTATGTTAAAACCAAATTTTGAAAACAGGAATTTGTTTCAGACCATCAGAAAAGGTTTTGTTATCACAAGTACATATTCCAGAATGCCAAAGGCATTTGCTTAGCAACCTAACCCACTGTTTACTCTTTTAAAAGATTACACTGAATATATATGCTAAATTTTCCTTAGTGACTCTGTGATCATAATGGATTTCTATACAATATTGTTTCTAATCAGAGTTTTTGAGCTCTTATTTTTAATTTTCTTCACTTCTTATTTATCAAAAGTTAGCCACCTTTTTCTCCTGCAGGAATTAAAGAATATTAGAGAACGAGCTAACACACTGGGCCTTTCCTAGATGTCAGCTGCTATTATTATTATGTGTGGTTAGTGCCTCTTGATGTATTCCACATCTTACTTTCCCCTTCTAATCAGATGTGGGCTACCAAATCAAATAACCATTATCTACAATACCAGGGGTTAGGTGAGGATTAGGTGAGGATGAAAAGCAATGGAAATTATCAAATGTTGCTGGTGGGAGGACAAACAATACAACCACTTTGCAGAAGAGAATAATCTGGCAACATGTCATCAAGTTTAAGATGCATACAGAAAACATAATCCAGCAATTCCACTATTTAGTATACAGTAGGAAATCATTTGCATACGAGCTCAAGTTGTGATGCTATTTATAACAGGGAAAAAGCTGGGAACACCCTAAATGATTATAATAATGTGTGGTTAATTCATATCACATGGTATTCAGCAGTCCAGTGTCAACACTGGCAAATTTCAATAATGTTAACTCAAAAAAGAAAGATACTAAATAAAATGTTCAACATGATACCATTTGTGTAGAAGCCAGCAACAGAAAATAAACTATATATTGTTAGCAAATACATGACTCTTAATGAAATAAAATTAAAATATAAAGGCATGATAAACACCAAATACAGGACAGCAGTTATCTCTAGGGAAAAAACAAATAATAGGATTGGAAAAGAATACAAATAAGCTTTATTCCTTTGAAAAAAATTTGAAACAAGTACAGCAAAATTTGACAAATGCTGGTGGTAAGTGTACACAAATGTGTTGTTTTATACTTTTCCACAGAGCTGGAATATATTTCACTTTTAAAGTATAAATTTTAAATAAAATCCCAAGAAGCTAAGACTCTGAGCATTAATTTCAAGAAGTTCCTAGAAAATTCAGGAGTACTGGTAAGCTTCTTCTCATTCTATTTCCCATGGTCTAAATGAAATAGAGTCTCCAACTAACAAAAGGGTTATGGACCAACACTGATTTTAATTTTCGGAAAGCTACTAAGCTTTCCCATACAAGTTTTAAAAATTCCAGCTCATCTTTTAGCATCCATTTCCCATGTCAGCTTATTTCAATGATGTTTTTGACTCCTACAGACCAGTTACAACTTCCTCTACATGCCCACAACACTTTGTACATGCTTCTATTACTTATCAAATTGCATTACAATTATGTATTTTTAGATGTCTTTTCCACTTGAATTAAATTCTTAAAGGAGAACATTTGTCTTATTTTTTGACATGATACCTCTAAGTATACTCCCTACTGACCAATACTTGTCAAATGAATATTAAATGTGTAACTAAACCAAATAGCTGAAAGTCAAAACAGAAAGATTGTAAGTATATAAGCTTTAGTACATGGACTTTGACAACTGTTTTGCCTACTGTAGGCTCTCAGTTCCTTTCTGGTTTAAGTTTTTAAACTTGAGAACAAAGTTCTTTATTGATAAAAATAAGCTATAAGCCATGGATAGAATTAGATTCTGATTTTCAGAGATGTGGCAATTTATATATGGGTAAACATATATTGATATTATATTGTCCTCCAAGTATAACTTCAAATTTTAAAAAAATCCAGGAAGAAGCCACCTAATACTGTATGTTTTTCCACAGCCTCCTGTTCAAGTAAGTTATCTTTATGCAATTAAGGTGTGAAGAGAAACTTATTAACACTGGGCAAGGCTGGTTCTATTATTTTCCTGTGAACATTCCATACTGCTCCAGAGTTTTAGAGAACAGTTTCAAACATTTTCCAACACTGAGAAATTATAGTTTAATACCCGCACCAAAATATGAAAACCTATGTTATGAAAGTATACAAGAAAAACGTTACTTAAAGAAACACTTTATTCTGTTCAAATTACCTGAATGCTGGTTATTACCAATGATTAAGGGGAAAAGGGAGCAAATTTTACTGAGTACCTACTACATGCCCACCACTGCATTAGTCACTTTGTTCAAATTAATTAATTCACATAGTTATATAAGGTAGCTACAAATTAGAAAAATGGGTTTATGGCACATAAGAAGCAAATATCTGACACAAATCCTATGCTCTGCAATATGACATTAGTACAATGTTACAATAAACACAATTGTGTTGGAACATGTACCTGTTGTTTCATGTTTTAAGAATGTCAAATAGTAGTACAATATGTTGTCATTACTTAAATATTATTTATCGTGGACCCACAGATTTAACAAAAAGACAACAATAAAATTACCTGCACTGTTATTATCATCATCCTGCTCAATGAAGACATGATCTAGAATAAAGCTGAGCAACTCAGACTGCAATGAAGAATCAGGGGTATAAACTAATGGCTCTAACATGTCACGCCCTCCTGACATAATCTGATGGCTGAAGATCATCAAAATATCACACAGAATAGTGAAAGCCTATTAAAAAAAAAAACAGCATGCTTAAACCAAGGTCTTTCATCAACTGCCACAAGTAACTTGTAAATTTAATACAGAAATAGAATGCAACTTTCTATATTTGAAACTTAAGAAAAAATCCATGCTTAGTATTTTCCTAAGATTTTAAAGCTGAGGAGTATTATTTCTGTAACAATGACTACTAACATTTGCATCATGCTTTATAAACTTCGAGTTAACTTCACAAATATTCTTTTCTATTTTTGGTAACTTTAAGTGACTTGTGCAATCTGCTAACACTACTAAAACAAGCAGCCAGGTCTCAACCTCAACTTTTCTAACTCTAAATCTCACTCTATACCATACCATAATGTCTTATCATATACATTCTCAAATATCAAATAACTATAAGCTTAGTACCATTCCTTTCTTCTATAGGAGAAAAAAACTTATATCAAGGAGATGAGTATCCCCTATAAGATCTCTTGAAAGAGAGAGCACGACCTCTATGGTACTTTTTAAGCACTCTCGTTGCCAGTATGTGAGGTGATTAAGCAGAAAAAACATAACCAAGTATGGGCCTATTTACTACTCATTAGGCAAACCTGATACTATCATAATGAACATAATGCTGAAGTCACATCTCAAGAAGCTTCATAAAAACTGTCAGAAGTTTTACATGGAATCAAACACTGGTAAAATTAGTCAGAAAGAACTGGAAAATTTTAATTATCTGTTGGAAACAGATAATGAAATTGAATTGTGGGGTCACAGTGAAGAGGAAATTATATTTAAAGAAAGACTACTGCTAGAAATACATTACACAGAGGACAAAGCAGATCTTAATAATAGTTTAGTCTTTTTGGAACTAACCACATGTACATTTTTCTCTTTATGTTTCTACCGCTTCTTTCAGTGTCTTCTTATTTCACTACTATAGTGGTAATTTATACCTATCAGGACTATTTGAATTTAGTAAAGTTTTTGCAACATACACAGTAAGGATACAAAGTGATAAGCATGGTGATATTTACTAATTAAATTAACTGATAGGTCAAGTGAGCTGACCAGAACATATTCCTGAAAGCTGTTTACAGACACACAAGCTATTTAATGACCAAATAATCCCCAAGGCCTCAAGAACAGATTATACAGGAGGTTACACATGATAACCCATAAAGAAATATCCATTAACACTTTAAAAAATAGGAAATATTAAGCTGAATATCTTGGTGGAATATGAAAATATATCAAATAATATGCTATATATTATTAGGCTTGGATCCATGCATACTTCATTCATTAAAATACTGACTCTTAATTCAATTTACTACCTATAGAGATGTTCCTTTAATCTGAACTGTAGAGATGAAAACTGAAGTTCCAAGTCCTTTATTGCTACAGTTCAAAAATACACACTTAAATATGGAGAGATTTCATGAATATGATAATTATGGCAGTATACTTCATACTTTCACAAGAAAAACAAAAAGCTCAGTAACTGGATTTTGGCCATTTAATATCTTCTAATTTATTTGTGCCCAAGCATATAAATATGGGAGGGAAAAAAGGGAATTGGAAATAATAAGAAAAATCAGATTAACAGTTGAGTATTGAATGTAAATTTTTAGCTATAGAAATCCAAATGTATTTTCATTTAAATTAGTTTTGGTATTTTAAAATAAAATACAAGTGACAAAGAGGAATGAATGACTTTCAGGGCAACTTCAAGAAGAAAACACTCTAAACTGTGACAGTACCCAACATTAACACAAGCTGCAGAAAGTAGCACTTATGATGACTACTGGGGTTCTACCCCAATATGCAAAGGTTAAGCAAGATGAAATGGTCAAAAAACCTTGAAATCACCATATGCATTTTGACTTTATCATTATTAATATTTCTTACTAAATGATTATACAAACATCTTCCCCACAGGAGCATTTAAAAGGCCATTGTGTAAATAAATAAATAAATAAGCTTATCTCCTCTTATTAGGGTATCAGAACTAAATAGTTCTTAATCGCAGGATCAGAATTTATTTTACATATGTGAAACTACCTATATGGCACTGAGTAACTTTGAGGGCAGTGAAGCGATTAAAATTTTTATTTCAAAGTCCACATAAGGAAAAATTACATACATAATCACGGTGAGTGGGAATGTCAACATCTGAAAATATTCTCAGAGATGACAGAACTGCATGGGCCTTTCCTCCCTTAGACATACTTACGATACTTGTTGCTTTCAGAATAAGTAATTTTATACACCTAATTTGTATATATGGGTCTATACCAAATTTGTCATAAACAGTAACAGAATTACTACATTATGAGGGCAATCTATAATACAATTTATGAACTCTAAATTAACAGACAAGCATGATAATTATGGACAGATTTTCTAAATCAGTTCAGATATTTTTTAAGGGTTACTCATAAAAGATTGTTAGCTGTAGTAATTACTAACCTGCTCCTTAACAGTAGTATTCACATTGGTCAGGTAATGCTGACATATCTGACAGAATACCCTCATCTGTTTCTTTAAATGCAGCAAGTCCTCCTTGAAAAAATTTAACATGAACATTGTTAAATATTGTATAAAAAACTCATTCAGTATTTAAGATACTTTAAATTACATAAAACACATTTAAGTATATTAACTCCACTTGCACATTACATTTAAACTTTTCATTATCAGAAAACAAAAACAAATTAGACTTCTTTTTCTAAAAATCTTAAAGAACTGCAGCCTTAAAAATATCAGGTCTTCAATGGACAAAATCCTAAGTGGTCTGGGCCCTTTAAAATGACAAAACTTACATGACTATATACAGCTATCTTTAATAAATCCACTACTTCAGAATGCTTTACGAAAAAAGGTTTATGTTCCATCCTCACTTTGTAATTTGAAGGGCACCCAACTGATGAATGAAATTAATAAAAAAGGGACACTGCATCTTTCATTTCTTATTTGAAGGATACTGATTGTGCTTTTTAAAAACAGAGAGGGACAAAAATCAGTTTTCTGGTGTTACTCCAATTTAAAAAATTAATGCCTTGTAAATTTACATTTTAAAAATGAGCATGTTTCTTGCATTTTTTTCTATTTCTAAATATTTACCAGTTAATTTAAAGTTCATCCACACTAATTAAAGCCTATATAACCTTTAGCCAGCCCATCTTCTGACACTGGATGCCAAATGTTAAGAATATTACTACACATTTGGTACAAATTAAAAACAGATTTAACTTGGAGATCAATTTGGTGAAGATAATCAAGCTTCAGCATAAGTAACTGTATTCCATAACATTCAATTTTACTTTTTCCTCTACTAAAAGTATTATCTTTTTAACAATTTTAATTTTTAACTCAATGTGTTATACTTACATGAGCAATCATATTTGCTAAGACATATGCAGACTCCGATGAAGCAATCACATTTGCTAAAAGTTGTTCCTACTATTAGCTTAATATTGAGCTAAATAAATGTATGTGCTTGACAAAAAGTACACAATTTTAACAATACATTACTTTTTCAAGGAAATATCCATCTGTAGGTATGATAGCATCTTATGCTTAAAAGTTAAAAGCTCAGAAAAATTCTAAGCATTAAAATCATCTGTGGTTTTATACAAAATAAATGTATTATGAAAAGGATTCCTTTTTGAGGAAGACACCTATAAACAACTAATTCTGTAACTTCTAGAAATTGTTTCATATTTATGAAACTGTGCATAAGTATTATTTAAGGCAACATCTACTACTACCAATACAATATTTAAGTTTCAAATTTACAAATGGAAAAGGCAGTACTATTTAGTTCAATTATTAAACACACGCAGGATTATCATTATGGATAAAACTTTAAGAAGTGATTTATCACAAATTTGAAACATCAGTAAAGAGATCCTGAGTATGAGCAAGGTATAAAAAACTAGGGACAGATGGCTTGTTACCAATTTATGTAATCCAATAGCTGTATTTGCTTGTTTCAAAGGCTCTTGGTCATGACTTACAAAATCTGTATTTCTATATGTATTCAACACTTCAGAATAATGTAGAAATCCATAAATTATCCACCTTCTAATGAGAGCAATTTAATTTAAAATCATACCTTGAAACACAGCATATTAATGTTCTTTCACTGACTGTAAACTAAACTACAAACATGACTTTTTAAAGGTACATGTGCTTAAACAGTAGATTAGAAATAAGTAATTGAAGTAACTATTGAAATAATTGGTCTTACTAAGTGTATAAATTTACTAAAAAGTTAAGGACATTTAATCTAATAAAAACTCCACTGAACAACCACAAACCTTAGTAGAGCTGCTTTCAGTTATCTTTGCAAGCTGCCAAAGGATTACATAGTGAGTACACTGAAGTGCGTGAATAACAATCTGCAAAGATAAAAAAAAAGCCAAGGGGATACAGTTAAAACTTTTAAAGTCAAAAGTCTTCATTCTCAAAGTTAAATATGTAACTTGTAAATAAATAAAAACCTGCTCAGGCATGTCTCCATTTTCAATTCCGGTTTTCAATAGTTTGTAATTACAGGCAAACAAATCCCACTTTGAAAGATCATGGGCACTGTGAAAAAGAATTAAATTATATTGAAAAGTTAAGCTTAATCACATCTGTTTTGGACTGGAGTGTTAAAAGAATGCTATTAAAGCTTTTTAACATGAACCCACAGTAAAAAAAGGTGTATTTTTAAGTATGCTAATTGATAATTTGTCAGTCATTCGCCCATTCAAAGCATGATTCTACCAAGTACGTTTTTCACAATAGCACAAGAAATCTAGCAGATAATTTGACGATATTATAACCACAGAACATGAAAGCGGTTTTGATTTTGCTGATTTTAAGAAATCAGAAATTTTAAGATTCAACTTACTTATGAAAAGCAGTGATTCTCTTCAACGTTGACAATACCTGATATGCATCATCCTCATCAGGTTCTTCACCCTACAAATATTAAACAGGATTAATAACCACCAAAGTGAAAAATCTTAGGCTATCACATTGCTGATACCGCCTTGAAAACAAAGAATAACCTAATACATTCAATACCTAGATCTGGCCAACTTTAAAGCAGTAATATGGCTGGAGTAATGAGTCAACACAGAATTCTTATCACAGGTACGTTATGCCCAAGAGAAAAAAACTGAATGACATTCTCCTTTTTTCCTTTAAGTAACCTTGACACAGAACTGTGAAGATATTTACTCTTTCACAGTAATAAATGCATTAGGACAATAAAGAAAAATACATTAGAGGACAAGAAAGAGATCATAAAGATAACACCTAAAGGACAAAACCGAAGTAAATGAAACAGTGCTCAAGAAAGATGTATCAGAACAATCTGGAAATTAATTTGGAAATTAATTTGGAAAACCTCCGAATAAGGACTAGATAATGTTAGTACTTTCTGGGTATCAACTATCCAATTTAAAGTTAACTTACGTTTTAGAAAATTTTATAAGTCTTACTACATGAAACTTACAAATTTTCTGAAACACTATCAAACTTACTCTATAAAACCCCAGAGTCTCTCAAAACATGCTTGTTTTTAAACTTCAGTTTTTCAACAAAGTAATTAAGCTTAATTAATAAACCATTGCTTTATTTTAAATCAATTTGTCCTAATCACAATCATATACAGCCAAGAATAGAGCCATTAAAATTTTTAACTAAGAATGTGATCATGATACGCTGGCAATTTGCACAAACCTCCAATTAAGCAAAACTTAGTAAAGTACGAAATGTTACACACGTAAAAAAAGATTAAAGAAGTAACTGTTTGAAGGAATAAAACAGCAGTAGACTCATAGACACTGAGAAGAGACTAGTGGTTACCAACGGGAAGTGGTTGGGGAGGGTGAGGGGGAGAGAGAAAAGGGGATTAAGGGGCACAATAATTCGCAATCACAATACAGGTCAGTCATGGGGATGGCAGTACAGCACAGAAAATACTGTTAATGACTCCGTAACATCTTACTACGTTGACAAACAATGACTGAACTGGAGAGGGTGAGGAATTGATAATACAGGTAAATGTTGAACCACTGTGTTGTGTATTTAAAACCAACATAAGATTGTGTATAATGTTTCTTTAATTTAAAAAAAGAAAAAATAACCATTAAAAAAAGAACTAGAAATTATGAAGCCCACACGATTTTTTCATTATTAATGACACAAATGATGTGGAAAAGTCTGGATCCCTTAATTTGAGAACTACAACTTCTTGTTTTATGCACATCAATTAAACTGTTCAATCTACATTTCCCGAGAAGATAAAAATCAATAAAAATACAAGTGTATTTGAGTGCCACACTTTAAGCCTCTTTGGAAATTCAACAGAACACAGAACCCCAAAATCAACTGTGGCTGAAACAGCAATTTATCAAGGCTTCATAATATCAAAGATTCTAATTGCCTTTCCTCACCAACAATACCAAAACACTAAGAAATACCTTACTTTTTGAAGCTATGAGGCCACAATTTAGCTCTATTTTTCTGTTCCATTAATTCCTATTTCCTAACAGCCTCCTGTTCAACTAAACCCTGGTAGCTTCCTAGACCTTTCTTTTTTTAATTAGAAAAATCCGAAAGACTTGTTACTTTTGCTTTCACCTTCTCCAGAGTCACAGGTCCTTACCACCTTCTTATTTTGGAGGAGCAGAAATAGTAGCATGATCAATCACAGAATAAAAAGTCTGAATACCTTTTCAATATACTGCTAGGGATCATCACAAGGTAACTGTTGATTAATTCTGTTAGTGAAGGGCAGGGGCCCAACGGACAAAATACTTGTAATATATACCTCTTGTAGGAAGTCTTCAAGAAGTCGGTTAAATTTATCTGCCAACTCATCTATCAGTTGACTTCTTGAAATATCTACTCTGTTGAAGATTGTGAACTCTTCATTACAGAGTGCATGGTAAGTTTTAGAACATGCTTCCAAAACATCTGTATCTGTGTGCTTCTCTACAATATTCCGGATCTGTCGTAATAAGGCATCCAAATGCTGCAAAATCAGAATTTTTTCATTAAAACCAAGGTATGTATGACAGGCACAAAACAAGTGCACTACTATGGTGAAAAGCTTCAAATAACTCTACAATCAGTAGGGCATATATATTTTTCTAATCATGGTACATAACACATGTAATATTTCCTGAACTTACTTCCTAATGAGAATAGTATTACCTATCTCACAGGGCTTTACTGATAATATTAATACATATAAAGAACTTACAATTATTTCTGGAACATAGTGAAAGTATTTAATAGATATTAGCTGCTCTTGTTTTATAATAATTATTATCCAGTTATCCAACCCCAATCTCCATAAGTGATCACAAATATAGTCACAAATATAAAAAATGTAAAAAAAAAATACAATGAGATGAACTAACAACTTTTCTTCAAGGCTTCTAATACACAGAAACATCATACCTTTTCTAATCGTCCTGTGGTATATATTTCCAAATCAAAGTACTGAGGCAACTGCAACAAGTTAGTCACCTTTTCTGCATCTATAGAGTACTTCAAAAAACAAAACACAGTAAAAAAGTCACAAATAATGCTAAGTAAATATAAAATTCTATGTGACATTTCCAAACAAAACCTTTAGTTTCTTAGTAACACTCTGACAGTGACATAAACTTACTTTAGCTAATAATTGAGGAAGGGCCACAGCAAAAAGTTCAGTGATTTTTGTCCTGTCATCCAACTGGGTCTTCTTCTCTTTCGCTGTCAGCACCTAAAGTAACATAACGTCTTTAAGTATTTATTACACCCACTGACAGTGTTAGGGGCAATGTTTAAGTCTGGATACACCAAATAAGTAATAAAACTACATTTTAAATGATGGATACAAAAATTTCTGCTATAAAACTTGAAACCCAAAAGTGACAAAGAGAGTAACTTGCATGTTATGTTTTTAAAGCCACCTAATTAACAAAAAAAAACTTTTAATATCTCGAGAAGCATAACCAATTTCTAATTAGACTAACCAACTCTACCTCTGGATGAATGGAGAAGCAGTTAGAATAGGAAAAGTAATTTAGGAGTTTATATAATACTGGGATTAAAAAGTATTTTAGCCTACTCCAAGCTTTGGGCCATGATCCTTGGATTAGTAATTCTACATGGTAAATTTCCACTAGCAATTAAAACAAAAGAAAACAGAATTCATCACATATCTTAAGTTTCAATATTGTCTGATGAAATTTTATTTTTATACACAAAAATGTATGTAGATGTCACAATATAAAATATTTTTGTTTTACAACCAAGAAATAATTGATTTGTATGTGAACTTTGGAATAACACATTAAAACCTAATCCCAGGAAATAGAAAGCAAACTTATAAATAAACAGACAAGTGCATCATTGGTGCACTACATTCAGTTTTGAAAGCAGGACTGTCAATTGCTACATCTGCTATAGTAACTAACAAAGTATCTTATGGAAGAGTCTCAAATCTCCCAAATTCCTAATGCTTTAATATTTTCTTCTAACATATATTTATAAGCAAAGATCATCTGAAAAATAAAACGTAAGATTAACAAATTTGGATCTATGGTACAAATAAGAATTTTTTAAAAGATACTGTGAAAGGAGAAATAGAACTTAGAATACCAAAAATACATTGGCATACCCTTTTTCCTGTCCCTCTTCCCACAGGAGGGTGACATTCAGCTGCTTGTCTAATGGTACAAAGCATTATTTCAATCAGAGCACTCTCTTGTCTGTCTGTTAGAGCTGGGGGAAAAAATTAGAAAGCGTTAACCTATTTCTTTTCCCTATATGCCACTTATAATTATTATATAACAGTTCTCTCTGCATGTGATAGAATCTGACCTAATATACTAAAAAAAAATCCCCTTACTGTATCACAGAAAGGATCAGACCAAGTTAAGACTTCCTAAACATTACAGATCTGTACATCAATGGTCCACCATTTGTACCAAGAAAATATGAAACACAGATACAAAAAAATATTAAAGAATGTTGACAGTAACTACATCTTTCTACACAGCATATTCATGTGTGTGAAAACAAAATTATTCACAGATTCTCAATTAACACTAAAAGATGAATGGAATAAGAAAATTTTATTTTCAAGACTGTTTAGATGACAAAAATACTTTAATTAAACATCCTTACCTTCCTCTCCACTAAGTGGCTCCTCCAGCAACAAGCTATTCATACATTCCCAGTCTTTCAGCAGCTCAGTAGCACAGTCCCACATGCTATCCACAAGGTATGCTGCATGTTCATGTAACTAGAATTAACAAAAAGCAATGTACTCTTAGACAAATAGCATACTAGCCATTAACTCAAAAGAATGGAAGCTTGTTGGCACAAACTCAAACAGCAATCTGTTTACTGAAGTCAAACAAAAGAAAGGACAGAGAAGACACTGCCTTAGCTTGCTATGTTTAAGTAAACCTTGCTAGGTAGTACCATTAAACATTTCTCACAATAATCACTAAATCATTAACATGAAAAATATTTTTTAAAAAAGTCACATACATGCATATTTGGTGCCTACTTGGACCCAATATTACATAACTCAAGTACTCTCAATTATAAAATATAGTATGGATTTATTTTTACTGAATGGGAGTGGTAAGTTACTTAAAACATAAAATACATGTTTAGTTATCAATTCAATTTCTAAACAAACTACTTCTCCTCATTCTGTGAATCTTAAAACACCCTACAACTTTCCAACTCATTTTAGGGGACAGCATTACCATGTTACCAAAATCTGTCAGAAACATTACAAATGAAAAATATACAGAGCCAATATCCTCTAGGAATATAGAATATACTTTAAAAATTGGCAAACTGAAACCAGCAGTTTTTAAAAAGGATACTATATTACAACTAAGTACGGTTTACCCTAGGAATGCAAGGTTGGCTCAACATTTGAAAAATTAATCAATATGATTCAATACATTAACAAAATAAAACATAGAATAAAGAAAGCAACCATCTTAAGGGATAACAAAAAAAAGATTCAACGGAATTCAACATCTATTCATGATAAAATTTTTCAGCAACAGAAAGGATGGAAGGAAACATATCTTCAATATGCTAATCAGCTATACAATACCTATAACTAACATAATTAATGTTGAAATATTGGATGTTTTTCCCCTAAGATCAGGAACAACCCAAAATATCTACTCTCACCACTTCTACTCAACATTCTATTGGAGGTCCTGGCTAATTAAATAAGACTCAGGAAAAAAATGGCATAAACATAGGAAAGGAAATGAAGAAGTAAAATTATTGTTATTTGCAAATGACTTGATTGTATGTTACAGAAAAACCTAAGGAATCTACTGAAAACTTACTAAAAGAAGTGAATTTAGCAAAGTTACAGATCAGTACAAAACCTGTTATATTTCTTTATACAGAAATATACAGAAAAGTAAAAGGCCCTAACACTGACTCGGTAATACATAATATGAACACCACAAATGTACATTAGGCCCTTTCAAAGTCTAGTTCTCAGGCAGGTTTTCAGACTCAGGGAATCCTAAAAGAGCAGATATTAAATATAAGTCATATCTACAACAATAATAGGTACCAAATACTGAAAACTGACAAAGTGCTAGGTCAGATTTAAGAGTTTTACATGGATTATTATTGTTGTTACCTAAGAAAATTAGATTAAGTTAACTAAACTGAGGTCATACAAATAATAATAAATAGAAAAGCCCAATTTATCTTCATGTCTTTTATCTCACTCCAAAATTCATGCTCTTAGCATGATAAATCCTATTATTTGAACAACCTACTTAAAGAAGAAAGTTTTTTTTTTATTTTGCAGATGGCTACAACTCTATTCTACTCGACATACACTGTAATATGTGGGGGGATTTTAAGATGTACATCATTTTAACCCTATCTCCAAATTATTTGAACCTAAGTATAAAATGAACATCAACTAACCTCACTTTCCAGGAAGAAAAAAACCAATGTCTTAACAAGGTTGGCATTTGGACCTTGTCGTCCCCTTCTTTTCATCATTCCATCCTCCTCTGGATCTCTACGACTGAAGAGCCTATGATCAACACAAAATATTTACTTTTAAAACAAAACATGAAACTTTCTAATGAAAACAAAACGCTGATTCCATATTTAAGAATCTAACAAAGGAGTAAATGGGAGCTTGTAGGTACAATTTTGTCCAACATTATACCCATGTAAATAATTATTAAGAACTTTTCATTTCACACATGATGGTACTTCAAAGTCCTCTTAAACTAACTTCTCAAGTTAACTTGACTAAGTTGTGAATTATTTCTTTTTAAAAACCTTACTGCATTTTTTATGCAACCAATTCCTTTCACAGATGTATTGCAGCGCATAAGCTGTACCACTTATGCACAGAAACCTACAATAAATATTCTTCGCTTTAAAAGTGAACATGGTGCCTCATATCAAAAATTAACGAGTATCATAATTCTTGTGGTAAAGATACCTCAAGATAAATGCTGGGCATAGAAGCCACAGGGCATAAATCTGCAAAGAAGTAAAAAGCTAACCTTTTCAAACAATATTGCTTCTCTCTCACTTACCAACTTTACATTTCCCTGTATGGCCCCGGAAGATGACTGGTTAGCCAGAGACGGGTAAGATTCCTCAAGGGAGGAACAACCTAACACAGGCACAGTTGCAGGGGGGCCATCAGGTGAGAAATTGGGGATCAACAGAGGGGAGGCTTAGAACCTCACCCCCCCTGTTTTGAGAGAAATCTTCTACATCCGTGGATGTTTTGTTGCCCTTGTCTAGCTTGGGTTAATACTTAGTCTATAGGCACAGACCTGATCATCTACATTTGCCCTCTTACAACACTAAATTATGTTTTCTACCTTTATCTTGCATCTACCTACCACTTCAGCATTTTATTAAATAATAATAATAATAATAATAATAATAATGGAGAAATGTGGGATTCATATAAATCAAGTATAAAAATCAAATGAATAATCATATCTGACTTGATTGTTTATAGTTTATGATGCGTGATCAAAACTGAAAGTTTCTGTGATATGACTGCCCTTGCACTGTTCACCATGTAAGAACTTATTCACTATGTAAGACCTTGTTCACCATGTAAGGACTTGTTCGTTATGCTTCAGAAGATTGGAGACTGTTGAGAATTAGGCTTGGGGTTAATTAATGATTCTGCATTGAGTCCCCTATACAGAATTTTATTGTTGTTAACAACCATTTGATCAATAAATATGAGAGATGCCCTCTCAAAAAAAAAAAGTGAACATGTATTTTCCTTCTATCCTTCTTGCACAATTATCCCCAAGTCTGAACTTAGTGACCTCTTTCTATGGACATCACAGTCATTTTTCCTTCTAAACAACAAAACAGAACTATTGCTGCATTACAAAGAATAGGAAACTGTACTTCAAATGTTTTACATCATGTACTCTTTCTAATAAATCCATCAACCCAAACTGCACATTTTAATAAAATCTTACAAAAATACAGTTTAGTCCATAAGGTTGAAATTGCTCTCTTTAAAAGTCATTACAGAGAGAGTAGCCAAGATGGCGGCGTGAGTAGAGCAGCAGCAATCTCCTCCCAAAACCACATATATTTTTGAAAATACAACAAATACAACTCTTCGTAAAAGACAGACTACATGCACACCTGCGAGAACCCAGCGCCTCGCGAATGGGGTAAGATACAAGCTGCGGCCCGACGGGACCTGAGTGCCCCTCACCCCAGCTCCCGGTGGGAGGACAGGAGTGGGAGCGGGGAGGGAGAGGGAGCCCAGGACTGCTAAATAGCCAGCCCTAGCCATCCGCACCAGAGGGAGGACACAGCGCGTGCGTGGGGTGCTAGAAACTAGGGAAACAGGACAGTAAGACTTATGAGCGGGTCCCCGCAGCTGGCGCCCCCGGGACAAAGAAAAGCAAGTGCTTTTTGAAAGTCTTAAAGGGACAGGGACCCCACAGCTGGATGGAAGCATCCAGGGACACTTAGCCCAGCAGCTGGGAATCCTGGGAAACTCTGGGCATTCTAACCCCCTGGGCAGCAGGGCAGCTTGGAGGCCCCTCATGAACATAAACAGCCTCCTGGCCATTTCACCTCCAACGTGGCTCCGCCATATTGGAGCAGCAGCCCGATGCAGGCCACACCCACAGCAACCGTGGAACTAAACTCCATAGCAGCTGGGCAAAAATCAGAAGCCCAGTCTGCACGCAGCTGTCCAGCACAAGCCACTAGAGGTCGCTGTGCTCCCAGGAGAGGTAGGCCACAAACCAGCAAGAAGGGATGTTCTCCCAGCTGTCCGCGCCAGCTCCGCAAACTATCTCTATTGCCATGAAAAGGCAGAATCTGAGACAGACAAAAATCACGAAGTCAACACCTGAGAAGGAGATCGACCTAACCAGTCTTCCTGAAAAAGAATTCAAAATAAGAACCATAAACATGAGGACGGAGATGCAGAGAAATATACAAGAGTTAAGGGATGACATCCAGAGGGAGATTACAGAAGTGAAACAAACTCTGAAAGGATATATAAGCAGAATGGATAAGATGCAAGAGGCCATTGATGGAACAGAAACCAGAGAACACGAATGCATAGAAGCTGATGCAGAGAGAGATAAAAGGATCTCCAGGAATGAAACAATATTAAGAGAACTGTGTGACCAGTACAAAAGGAACAATATCCGCACAGGGGTACCAGAAGAAGAAGAGAGAGAAAAAGGGATAGAAAGGGTCTTTGAAGCAATAATTGTTGAGAACTTCCCCAAACTGGGGGAGGAAATAGTTGCTCAGACTACAGAGGCACACAGAACTCCCAACAAAAGGGACCCAAAGAGGACAACACCAAGACACATAATAATTAAAATGGCAAAGATCAAGGACAAGGACAGAGTATTAAAGGCAGCCAGAGAGAGAAAAAAGATAATCTACAAAGGAAAACCCATCAGGCTATCATCAGACTTCTCAACAGAAACCTTACAGGCCAGAAGAGAATGGCATAATATATTTAATGCAATCAAACGGAAGGGCCTTGAACCAAGGATACTGTATCCAGCACGATTATCATTTAAATATGAAAGAGGGATTAAACAATTCCCAGACAAGCAAAAGTTGAGGGAATTTGTCTCCCACAAACCACCTCTACAGGGTATTTTAGAGGGACTGCTCTAGATGGGAGCACTCCTAAAAAGAGCACAGAACAAAACACCCAACATATGAAGAACGGAGGAGGAGGAATAAGAAGGGAGAGAAATAAAGAATCATCAGACTGTGTTTATAATAGCTCAGTAAGCAAGTTAAGTTGGACAGTAAGGTAGTAAAGAAGCTAACCTTGAACCTTTGGTAACCACGAATCTAAAGCCTGCAATGGCAATAAGTATATATCCTTCAATAATCACCCTAAATGTAAATGGAATGAATGCACCAATCAAAAGAAACAGAGTAATAGAATGGATAAAAAAGCAAGACCCATCTATATGCTGCTTTCAAGAGACTCACCTCAAACCCAAAGACATGAACAGATTAAAAGTCAAGGGATGGAAAAAGATATTTCATACAAACGGGGAAAAAAAAGCAGGTGCTGCAATACTAGTATAAGACAAAATAGACTTCAAAACAAAGAAAGTAACAAGAGATAAAGAAGGACATTACATAATGATAAAGGGCTCAGTCAAACAAGAGGATATTACCATTATAAATATATATGCACCCAATACAGGAGCACCAATATATGTGAAACAAATACTAACAGAATTAAAGGAGGAAATAGAATGCAATGCATTCATTTTGGGAGACTTTAACACACCACTCACTCCAAAGGACTGATCCACCAGACAGAAAATAAGTAAGGACACAGAGGCACTGAACAACACACTAGAACAGAGGGATCTAATATTCATCTATACAACTCTACATCCAAAAGCAACAGGATACACATTCTTCTCAAGTGCACATGGAACACTCTCCAGAATAGACCACATACTAGGCCACAAAAAGAGCCTCAGTAAATACCAAAAGGTTGAAATCCTACCAACCAACTTTTCAGACCACAAAGGTATAAAACTAGAAATAAATTGTACCAAGAAAGCAAAAAGGCTCACAAACACATGGAGGCTAAACAACACGCTCCTAAATAATCAATGGATCAATGACCAAATCAAAATGGAGATCCAGCAATATATGGAAACAAATGACAACAACACCACCACAAAGGCCCAACTTCTGTGGGACACAGCAAAAGCAGTCTTAAGAGGAAAGTATATGGCAATCCAGGCATATTTAAAGAAGGAAGAACAATCCCAAATGAATAGTCCAATGTCACAATTATAGAAATTGGGAAAAGAAGAACAAATGAGGCCTAAGATCAGCAGAAGGAGGGACATAATAAAGATCAGAGAAGAAATAAATAAAATTGAGAAGAATAAAACAATAGAAAAAAAAATCAATAAAACCAAGAGCTGGTTCTTCGAGAAAATAAACAAAATAGATAAGCCTCTAGCCAGACTTATTAAGAGAAAAAGAGAGTCAACACACATCAACAGAATCAGAAACGAGAAAGGAAAAATCACGACGGACCCCACAGAAATACAAAGAATTATTAGAGAATACTATGAAAACCTATATGTTAACAAGCTGGGAAACCTAGGAGAAATGGACAACTTCCTAGAAAAATACAACCTTCCAAGACTGACCCAGAAAGAAACAGAAAATCTAAACAGACCAATTACCAGCAACGAAATTGAAGTGGTAATCAAAAAACTACCCAAAAACAAAACCCCCGGGTCAGATGGATTTACCTCAGAATTTTATCAGACATACAGAGAAGACATAATACCCATTCTCCTTAAAGTTTTCCAAAAATAGAAGAGGAGGGAATACTCCCAAACTCATTCTATGAAGCCAACATCACCCTAATACCAAAACCAGGCAAATACCCCAGCAAAAAAGAAAACTACAGACCAATATCCCTGATGAACGTAGATGCAAAAATACTCAACAAAATATTAGCAAACCGAATTAAAAAATACATCAACAGGATCATACACCATGACCTAGTGGGATTCATCCCAGGGTTGCAAGAATGGTACAACATTTGAAAATCCATCAACATCATCTACCACATCAACAAAAAGGACAAAAATCACATGATCATCTCCATAGATGCTGAAAAAACATCCAACAAAATTCAACATCCATTCATGATAAAAACTCTCAACAAAATGGGTATAGAGGGCAAGTACCTCAACATAATAAAGGCCATATATGGTAAGCTCACAGCCAACATCATACTGAACAAGGAGAGGCTGAAAGCTTTTCCTCTGAGATAGGGAACAAGACAGGGATGCCTCTCTCCCCACTGTTATTCAACATAGTACTGGAGGTCCTAGCCACGGCAATCAGACAAAACAAAGAAATACAAGGAATCCAGATTGGTAAAGAAGTCAAACTGTCACTATATGCAAATGACATGATATTGTACATAAAAAACCCTAAAGACTTCACTCCGAAATTACTAGAGCTAATACCGGAATTCAGCAAAGTTGCAGGATACAAAATTAACCCACAGATATCTGTGGCTTTCCTATACACTAACAATGAACTAATAGAAAGAGAAATCAGGAAAACAATTCCATTCACAATAGCATCAAAAAGAATAAAATACCTAGGAATAAACCTAACCAAGGAAGTAAAAGACCTATACCCTGAAAACTACAAGACACTCTTAAGAGAAATTAAAGAGGACACTAACAAATGGAAACTCATCCCATGCTCTTGGCTAGGAAGAATTAATATCGTCAAAACGGCCATCCTGCCCAAAGCAATATACAGATTTGATGCAATCCCTATCAAATTACCAACAACATTCTCCAATGAACTGGAACAAATAGTTCAAAAATTCATATGGAACCACCAAGGACCCCAAATAGCCAACGCAATCCTGAGAAGGAAGAATAAAGTGGGAGGGATCTCGCTCCCCAACTTCAAGCTCTACTACAAAGCCACAGTAATCAAGACAATTTGGTACTGGCACAAGAACAGAGCCACAGACCAGTGGAACAGAATAGAGACTCCAAACATTAACCCAAACACATATGGCCAATTAATACACAATAAAGGAGCCATGGACATACAATGGGGAAATAACAGTCTCTTCAACAGATGGTGCTGGCAAAACTGGACAGCTATATGTAAGAGAATGAAACTGGATCACTGTCTAACCCCATACACAAAAGTAAATTCAAAATGGATCAAAGACCTCAATGTAAGTAATGAAACCATAAAACTCTTAGAAAAAATCATAGGCAAAAATCTCTTAGACATAAACATGAGTGACCTCTTCTTGAACATATCTCCCCGGGCAAGTGAAACAAAAGCAAAAATGAACAAGTGGGACTGTATCAAGCTAAAATGCTTCTGTACAGCAAAGGACACCATCAATAAAACAAAAAGGTATCCTACAGTATGGGAGAATATACTCATAAATGACAGATCCAATAAAGGGTTGACATCCAAAATATATAAAGAGCTCACACACCTCAACAAACAAAAAGCAAATAATCCAATTAAAAAATGGGCAGAGGAGCTGAATAGACAGTTCTCTAAAGAAGAAATTCAGATGGCCAACAGATGAAAAGATGCTCCACATCACTTGTCATCAGAGAAATGCAAATTAAAAACACAATGATACATCACCTCACACCAATAATGATCGCCATCATGGCAAAGACAGACAACCACAAACGTTGGCGAAGTTGTGGA
Organism: Manis pentadactyla; assembly: GCF_030020395.1. Classification (NCBI taxonomy): domain Eukaryota; kingdom Metazoa; phylum Chordata; class Mammalia; order Pholidota; family Manidae; genus Manis; species Manis pentadactyla. The sequence continues at coordinate 122,292,546 of NC_080038.1, forward strand.
GAAAAGGGAACCCTCCTACACTGCTGGTGGGAATGTAAATTAGTTCAACCATTGTGGGAAGCAGTATGGAGGTTCCTCAAAATGCTTAAAATAGAAAACCATTTGACCCAGGAATTCCACTTCTAAGAATTTACCCTAAGAATGCAGCACTCCAGTTTGAAAAAGACAGATGCACCCCTATGTTTATCACTGCACTATTTACAATTGTCAAGATATGGAAGCAACCTAAATGTCCATCAGTAGATGAATGGATAAAGAAGATGTGGTACATATACACAATGGAATATTACTCAGCCATAAGAAAAAAACAGATCCTACCATTTGCAACAACATGGATGGAGCTAGAGGGTATTATGCTCAGTGAAATAAGCCAAGCGGAGAAAGACAAGTACCAAATGATTTCACTCATATGTGGAGTATAAGAAAAAAGGAAAACTGAAGGAACAAAGAGCAGCAGAATCACAGAACCGAAGAATGGACTAACAGTTACCAAAGGGAAAGGGACTGGGGAGGATGGGTGGGAAGGGTGGGATAAGGGCGGGAAAAAGAAAGAGGGCATTAAGATTAGCATGTATAGCGTGGCGGGCGGGGGGGGGGGGGGTACACGGGGAGGGCTGTGCAACACAGCGAAGACATGTAGTGATTTTACAGTATCTTACTACGCTGATGGACAGTGACTGTGAAGGGGTATGTGGGGGGGACTTGGTGAAGGGGGGAGCCTAGTAAACATAATGTCCTTCATGTAATTGTAAATTAATTTTATTTATATATTTATATATATATGAATGAATGAATAAACAAACAAATATATAAATAAATGGGAAAAACAAAGCAGCAAGGCTTCAAGAATGTCCCTACAAGATTAATGATCTGTATGTGTAAAGGAAACTATTAAGAAAATCTGGTTGTTATATATTACTTTAAAAACAACAACATCTGTAGCCTAAACAAAAATCCCCTTCTTTCATCATGGAAAATTACAATAGTTCTCTAAACACTAAAAAAAAAGATAAAACAGAATTCTTGGGATAGGCCTCAGAGTCCGCATGGTCAGAGTCAGACCCTCTAAGAGTTCCATGTCAGAAGCTGGAATTTGAGGGACTGGAAATTGGTATGCAGGTTTTGGTTAGATATGAAGAATAGAGGAAAATGTTAAAGAGAACAAGAGGAGATTTCAGACTTTCTCATGAGAAGTCAACTGTGAGCCCTTGTTCCTTGATAAATTCAGTTTTTCTGTTTCAAGATTTCTGTTTCAGTAAGTGACAATGTTTTTCAGTCACTATTTAGGATAAATCAACTAAAGGTAGAACACAAAAAACAAAAAAGCATAATGAACAAAATAGCAGAAGACTCATAGACACTGAGAAGGGACTGGTGGCTACGATGAGGGAGGGTTTGGGGTGGGTGGCTGGGGAGCATGAGGGGGATAAAGGAGAATAAAAATTCTCAATCATAATATAAGTTGGTCACGGGGATGGTAGTACAGCATGGAGAATATAGTCAGTGATTTTATAACATCTTCCTATGTTGACAAATAATAACGGCACTAGTTGGGGTGACGATTTAATAATGTGGTAACTGTTCAGCCACTGTGATATATACTTGAAACCAATGTAAGACTATGCATCAACTATACGTCAATAAAAAAATAAAAGTCACTACATAACATTTGCTGATATTTTCTGTGATCAGATATTTACATTGCTATCCATACTACATAATCAAGGTTTTAAATAGCACATAAAAGTAAAGAGACTAGGATTCTTGGGATTCTTATGTCAAACTATTATCAAATACTTGAAGCAAAACCTTTTAATATTGTATAAAGCAAAGCAATAACAGTCTTAAGACTAAATATTATAGTACAGGCAATATTTGGAAGTTGACATCAAAAGAAAGAGTGAAAAATTACAAAGAGGTCAGTCTTAACATTATGATATACTTAGCTGTATTTTTAAGCTTATCTATTAAAAGACATGGGTACATTTCCCTATAAGTATTTAACTTAAGTAAATCAAAGGAACTGGGGAAGGGAAATCAAAACTTTTAAAGCAAAGTGTAAAAATGTAGAAGTTTCAAGTTGACCTACCTGTACCTAGTAATTCTTTAAAAATAAGTTATATATATTTTAATATAAACTGTAACACAGTTAGTTCTTGTCATAAAAGTATACTTCAGAAAATGAGAAATAGAAATTTAGATTTACTTTTTGTAGAGAAACTCTCCAGCTGCTACTGCTACTGGCCGGTGAGCTGAATAAACCAGATGATACACATTTTCACAATCTTCTGCAGTAAGAACTTCTTCACTACTCCTAAAAAGAAATAAGCAGTAGCAGGTTTTCTTTTTATTTTAAGCACACTCAGTAAAAAAAAAAACCATGTTCGTACATTAAAAATTAGTACACTTTCATTAACATGTGTTTTAAAAATTTTTTAAGAAATCAACCTTATTTAATTATTGTCTGTCAGTAAAAGCTTGCCCTGACAAAAGACCTGAGTTTTCTGTTAACATCTAAGATCAATGGGAGTGAATTCAATAATGTAAAGAAATATATGGTAAAGAGAAACAATAACATGTTAAGGACACTAATGGGAAACGAAGACAATAAACTAATGTAGAAAAAGTGCTGGCACTCTTAAGAGCTTACAGTTGATAAACACAGACACTTAGTATTTATCTCACAGTAATAGTAAGGAAAGAAACAAGGTATCACAACATTAAACTATACTGACATCCCAGATATCCCACAATGATGAATAATTTACGACATACTGTATAGGCTGTAAGGCAATGGAAATGAATCTTCCAAATAATTAAAGTGCTAAAGACCTTTAATTATAATCTATCATTGGAAAGTAGTATGGAGGGTACAAAAACAGTACGGAGAAAAAGTGTAGGGCTCATTTTCCTCATCTTATTTTAAAAGAACAAAATAAAACAAAATATTCTTGGCAAATCAAAGTCATCATTTTTCAATCATATTAATATACATCTCTAATTAAATGTGGCTAAAAAAGTCTTTCACATGTTTAAATTTTTCTTTCCTATCAATGATCTGGTTCTAACTTTTGACTATTTTCCTGTTGGGTTTCTGTTCTTATTGATTTACTAAAACTGATTCCTATTATGTAAACATTTTGCCCTATCATTTGTTTTCTGAGTTTATTTACAGAACTTTATGTCATACAGACATTTTTAGTTTTTATATGTAGTTAATTCAATGAATTTTTGGTCTAGATTTTGTCATGCTCAGAAAGACCTTGCTCAGTCATTTTACATAGAGAAGTTTTTAACCTTTCCCATTTTCATCTAATATTTCAATGGTTTAATTTATTTGCATTTAAATGTTTCATACATCTGGAAATTAATTTTATGCAGGGAGTGAGATAGGAATCCAATTTAATTTTTCTCCCAAATAGAACCAAGTTATCACAAAACCCTTTATCTTCTGATAGGAAATGCCACTCTCTTCCTATACTAGGCTGCTGGATGCATTTGCATTTGTCTCTATTCTTTATTCTGTGCCACTGAGCACTACCTATTCAGGCACCAGTACCAAAATTTTAAAATTACTATGGTTTTACAGCATGACTTAAAATCATATTGGCCAGTTGTCTCTCATTAGTTTTTATCGTAATTTCACTGGCTGCTTCTACATGATGAATTTTCCACATAAATGTCAGATTTAGCATGCTATGATTTAAAACAAAGACTCTTGTATTATTTGGATGATGTTAACAACCTAAATGTCCACTGATGAATGAATGCATAAATAAAATGTGGTATAAACATACAATTTAATATTATTGAGCTCCAAAAAGGAGTGCAATTCTGATACATGCTACCACATGAACTCTGAAGGCATTATGCTAATTAAGATTCCACTTATATGAAATACTTAGAAGAGTCAAATTCATAAAGATAGAAAGTAAAACAGTAGTCACGAGGGGCTGGGGAAAGGAGAAGCAGGGAGTTAGTGTTTAATGGGTACAGAGTATCAGTATGGGATGATAAAGTTCTGGAGACAGACAATGTTAATGGCTGCACAACAATATGACCATACCTAATGTCCAATATAAATTTTATATTTATTTCCACAATTTTTTAAAAAAATTAACTGCATTACTATTCCATTTTCACATAATAGAATGTTTTAAATTCATGTTGTTTACAGAGAAGTTTTAGTAAAATACTTTCTAAATGTGTGACCAAAAAAATAAGCACATTTAATACACTCAAATGTTTAACTTTATTTCAAGAGCGTCTAAGTAAAATGGAAAGGGAACTGGCCAAAAGAATGAGAAAACAAATTATTAGCTCAGAATTTTCTTATCCAATAGTTCGCTCTTCCTGTTTTCTCAACTTTATGAGAAAATTAAGCTTCTGGCTGTAAAACCCAAGACTTAAGTTATTAAAATTTAGATCTGGACAAACTTAAACCAAGTACTCCAATGTATTATTTAGCTATCTGGACATAAGTAATATGCAGTAAATATATACTTACTGTAAAACAAGAGTAAGTAATTTTATTGCTTGCACTGCAACATCATATTCTTTGTCAAGGGTCATAGACACAATTCTATCCTAAGGACAAAAATATTGGTAGTTTTAAAGGGACAGCAAGAGAAAAACATTTCCAAATAATAGGTAATTTTTTTAAACTGAAAGTAATACTAACCTTGAACCGACTGGTAAAAAGCTCCAGTTTGGAATTAAGCTCTTTGTTATAATAAAGCCCTTGTAGAGCAGTGAGACATTTGAGTCTTACCTCACCTTGCTAAATGAAACGAGGAGAAAGTGCATTAAAACTTCACATATTTTCAACTTGAATATTCAATATACATGTATATAATATTTTCTACTTTAAAATTCTTTAAGTACCTTTGGGGTTACTATTTCTGTAGGTCAAATGAAAAATTTTTTGAAAAATTTTCAGAGTAATATTACTGTGAAAGACAACAACAGCATATTTTACAGTAAGTTTTCTGTTACAGAAATTAGCATTTTTAAGGGATATATGCAAAGAACTTCAAGGTTAGTGAAGAAACAGCCTAAGAGAAAGTAGTAATGAAAAAAATTAAAAATGTCAAAGGCCAAGTTGTAACTTATAATCTAGCTAAGATACGTTTATCAAAAGAGAAAATCAAAAATGAGGATTTTAAATATATATATATATATATAGCATTCATATTAATAGAGGAAAGACTCTTACTGTTCTAAGACATGCCTCACCACCACCACCTACATGATCCTAATGTTTCAGTACAAAAATCAATTCAACATTGAAGGCTAAACCAGTGGCCAAGATTCAAACACCTAGGGAACTTTATGCAATAGAGACCATGTGTTCACAGAGCAAATACGAGAGAATCAAGGAAAGAGGCCTATTAGAATGTGGTCCCAGGTATACCTATATGCAGACAACTCATTATGAATGAGCGCTGCAGATAGTTATGCCTGTATGTAGACAAGCAGTCTGTGGGGCATATCTTACCTTATCATGCATAGTCCAACCAACATATTTTAAATAACTGTCATTAAGAAAAGCATCACTATACATTTTCATCCAAATGCCAATTTCTTCAATGCAAATAGCTCGGATTTCAGCTATTGCATCGCTGAATGGAACAAGGAAAAATTACGCGTATTAGTGCAGCTATACCCCAGCACTTACAGTTTTTTCAAAAGATGCCAAACACTTCATGCCTACTATAAATACACAGCTACCTTAAGTATTACTGGGGATTCAGAAGTAGAACTAAAGCATGGCACCTGAATGCCAAGACTTTACAGTCTAGTTGGCAAAGCATAATTATCACCACATAAAGTTTTAAAATTAATAAAACTACGAACAAAATCCGATCCCCATGTTTTACCCCATGCCATATCCCAGCCTCTGCTTATACATGCTGGGCATTGTGTGTTCAGAAGACAGTAGGCACACTAGCCTTGTTAGAGCACGTTTCCAGGCGAGAATTAGTTACACATAATATAACATAAAAGCTCTATTTGGACTTGAATGTCAGACTAAATTATTTTGAATTTGTCCTGTAGGTACTAATAAGTCACTTAAGGCTTTTGAGCAGAGGAATAATTCAACAAAAGAACATTTTAGGAAAACTGCAATGATCTCCAGACCTCAGAATGGAGATGCAATAGACTAAACTATGGTTACATTAGAAATAAAAGAATGGGCAAAGGAACATAACAAAGGAAATATTCATCTGATTCACTAACTGCCAGGTTGAGGAAATGAGGGAGAAGTTGAATAAAAAATGCCACCAACATTTAAATAGGTTACAACAGAAATGGTGGTAAGATTACCCATTTCTTTCCTCTGTTCATTCAGAACAGCAAAAGAAAACATCTCACTTCAATCTATCCAACTTTTTAACTGATACTCAAATGGAAGAGAGTCAGGAATTACAATGTACAATCTGTAACACAGTACATCCAAAAGCAATTAAGTATTCTATAACCTGACTCCTAATAACAGCAGTAGCTTCCACTTTCTGGACAGCTACAAAGTCAAGCACAACACTGCTCCATTTTTCAGATAGGGAACAGCGAGTTCAGTTAAATACCCTGCCTAAATGTCCCACTGGAAGAGCTTAGATTCTAACACTGATCTTACTCCAATGCTCGTTCTAATTATTTATACTTACTAAAACCACTAAATATCCAAACTTAAGCAGAGCAAGAATTACATATAAAAAACGGTCCTGACTTACCGGTATCTATGTACAAACACTCCCTTAAATATTGCATTCATCATATTTTCTATTTCATCTTGGTTTTCTTGAAGCTGAAAGGAATACATTATTTCTTTTCAATTGTAATGGAAGACAACAAAAGAAAATCTGAAAGTTGTTTCTCCAGTATTTTGGTGGTTATATCTAATATTTAATGCAGGTTTCTCCAGTATTTTGGTGGTTACATCTAATATTTAATTTCACTCTACAACAGTAACCACATGGAAAAACTATCAGCTGTGTATCAGGTAGCTAAAAGTCTCTAGGTATCTAGAATATTTGACTTAGCTTTTACTGTTGAGCTGATCTAGTAATTTCTAATGCTCACAAATTACCATTGTACAAAGGTAGGTAAAGAAATCTACTAAGTAATTTATTACAATACATATCATCTATTATATAACATGTATGTTCATAACAAAAAAGCAAAATAGTATTTCATTACTTCTGTCTTTATCATCTGAAAAAGAAGAGTCCTGTTAACCAATGCCCACTTGACAAAAGGATTTGGATAAAATAACTTGGTCAAAAAACTTGTTGTCCTGCTAAATCATTTTGAGGGAAACAGTCTCACCCAAAAATAATCAAGTAAACATTTCAAATCTTGGTTGACTTATATACTCCCATATATTTTCAATTCAGCACTTGAGAGTTAAGAGAAAATTGTTTCAGAGCTTGAGAGGAGACATATCTTTCATATCCAAGTATGAATTAAGTTTTAGATTACGTTGTGCTTTTGTAAAATTTCTTTTGTCTTTTCATGAATATATACTCTGCATTTCCACGTAACACTAATAAGGGCATGCACTTCTTACATTCATTAGCACAGATAAACAAAGGTACAGGTGATTTTTCAACATGTTTAAAAATTTAACCCTAACCTTAACCTTAACCTAGAAGAATTCATATCTTGTATTTGTATATGAATTTTAATGTCCAATCTTTTTACCTATATTCACTCATTCTATATTTGCAATCTTAAATTCATGTCCAAAAATGAAGCCATAATTTCAAGGAGTAAGATGTGTTAGGTTCACCTAACAAATCATTTAACGCAATTTTATTTACTAAATTAAGGGACAAAAAGATCAATCCTTCATTTCAAACTATATGAAAAAGATGAGGAATTTACGCATGGGGGAAATGGCAAGACTTTTCTGGCTTTTCTTGACTTGGGCCATTTCAAAAAGTTATCTCAGGAATAACCAACTTATAATGACATCTAAAACTGACCCCCAAAAATGTCAGAATCAAGTAAGTACTTTATGGACTACCATAGCAAGTATTTAAACTCAACTGCATTACTAATATTTTTGAAACATCAGACCTTGCCTATTAGAAATAAAAATAAACATCCCCAATATCAGATAGCAGAATGGTTTATCGCCAACAAAGGAGGAATTTAAATCACAAACACAACACTGAGAGATTTTATTTATTATTACTTAGCATAAGGCTGAAAAAATATTTTCCTCATTCAAAGTTGAATTTGTTGGTCAGTCACTGTTAATCAAGTGCCTCCTACAATTACAGAGAACCACCAACTGAGACACCACAAATCGTACATGTTATTTCTCAAAGTAATTGCACATAAGTGAAACCTCATATCATCCTGACAACAGCTGAGGGAGGAAGAGGGGTATTTTCACAGTAGAGATGAATAATACTAAGGCTTAAAACAACTTGTCAGACTGGTCCAGGACTTACCTGAAGCCCTGAATTTTTAATCCTAGTCCACACAGAAAGAAAATACAGCATATGCAAATTGCTGACATGGGTAGTCAGCAAAGCTAAATTAGACATTAACTAACTTGATCTAATGAACTATCAGTTATATATATCATAATTACTGGTGACCAAACTGGTCATAGACCTGGAACATAAATACTCAACACAGAAGTGTTACCTCCTTCCGCTTTTGTAGCAGGAGTTCTAGCCTCTCATTGGCTCGTTTTCCAATCATTTTATTCCGTTCTGCCTCATACTGCCTTTGTGTATTATCCATATTAATGCTAAGATTTAATGCCACATTCACCAAAGCTGTCATCAACTTCATAGCTATTTATAAACAGAAAATGTTGAAATTAGTCTCACAGATGCAAAACTTTACAATTTAAGATCAAATTAAGAAAAATTAAAAACAAGATGGGCTGTTCTGCTCCTAACAGAAAAGAAAAATACAGCTGTTACAAATGACAACAATAAAATAACAGCTAATGTGTACTGAATACTTACTACTTGTCAGTCACAGTTACCTATATTAAGTACTTTTCATGGATTATCTCCTAATCCTCACAACAGCCCCTCAAAGTTAAGTCTTACCCCCACATTTCATTCATTAGGAAACTGAAGCTCAGGGAGATTAAGAATTTTGCCTCAGATTACACAGTTCATGTAAGTAGTTAAACCAGGACTCAAAAGTAAGTAATCTGACGCCAGACTATGCTCAAATCCCACTATTCTATAATATATCCCCTGCAATCATCTCTAACAGAGAGCATGATTGACCTTCTGAGTAAATTTTGGTTCACACAGCAGTCATTTAGCTATCTCAGTAACCAAAGAGAGAGGGAGCTTGAGTGCTTTTTATCAAACTATAGCATATAAAAATGTTGGAGAGTTTTATCAGTATTTGACTTCCCTTAATTAAAATTATATTACATACCATCATAAAGACAATAGTGAAAATATGAAGAACAGGTCTAGATGAAAAGTCCAAAGTACAAAGAGTAAAGCATCACTCAATAAAGTGCTTTTATCAGACTTCCTCCAGATCCCCACCTTCTATTACTGAACGCTTGGCTCCTAAGACAAGACTCACTGCCTGTGATTTAAGATTTACTAATTGAAATATATGACCATTTTATGCTTTCTTTAACTTACTTCAGACTATTTCTCAGACCTGGTTCACTGCATGATGAAACAATTCACTGCATGATAGGACTAAAGCTTAACTTGTGGTGACTGACTCTCTTTAAAAGAGATCCCCAATTTTCTGCTCTAAGCTATTTCACACCCTCAGCAAACCAGTTTGTCATTCTGATCTAAAAGTATTCACCTTATGCCATCACAGTTGTTTTTAATTTAGCCATCAGGTTCTTAGCATTAAATGCTAACTTCATAGAGCAAGATCACATTCACATTTTGTAACTTCAAATCTAAAAACAGAAAACCTACAGGGAAATTGCATTTTATTTTTTAAAATGGAAGACTTAGGAAAGTATGTCTTTAATCAGATTTAATTATTTGGGAAAATATTCTAAAGGAATGAAAATCTCCCCACACTAAAGGAAAATTTTTTGTAGAAATAAAAATATTCTATCATTAAGGCTTAGCACACTATAGTAACTATGCCTAATTGATTTATTCAAGCTCAAATCAAAAAGCACATATTCAATAATAGGGTATCAACAATTTTACCTTTAGCACAAAGAAACCAAAAGCTTATAACAACACCAAATAAAATCAATGTTCTAAAATTAATCATGTGAGGCTTAAAAATATAACACATTTCACTGAAGGTCAAAGAATTTAACTCAGCCTAAGTTACTCAGAAACATGACTACATATCCAAAATGACTGACAGTTTCCCCAAAATTTGTTGTAAATATCCTCCTCAATAAAACATCTTTCAAGAACTCAAACACATTGCTTTACATGTGCTTTTCCTTTCTGTGGCATAGTAATCAAGTAGGTATACCACATGAAAATCACCGTATACTATCTATAACATGCCTTCATAGAATCAAACTGAAAATACCATCACATTCTCAGTAATTCACAGGCGTTGGAGGTGAGGACAGAGTGTTTTTTTATAACCAAAACTTTATAACCAAAAATGGTTACTTTATAACCAAAATTTAATTTTTGTTACCATTATTTCATTTATTTTAGTGAATTGTTTTTATCTCTAAGTAAATATACAGAAAATATTCTAAATACTGACCTGCCAGGGTGCTTGTATGCCGAAATGCTCTGACTTGTGAGTCAGACAATCCAGTAAGAAGTGAAATGACTGTATCCATCATGTACTCATCATATATGATGCTATATTGACATTGCCGTACTAATACGCCAATGAATTCACAAAAACTGGATTTGAACTTCTTCCACTGAGGACCAGCCATGGTAAGTGGATAATCTCCACTGTCCTAAAACAAGAATTTTAAACAGCAATTTCATTCAAAACACATGAGTTAACAAAATTTTACTTGTTTTTGAACTGCCTTAGGTACAAGTTATAAAGACTACTTTATCTTGCCTTTCTCCAATAAATACGCAAAGTAGGCAGGAGAATAATATGCAACCGTAGAGGTGCCTTTGAACACCTCTGCTCTTTTAAAACCAAAATGGATATTCTGAATTCACTTTAACCAGTGAATATGTATACCAATTACTCAGAGATTAAACATAAAAAGCCTCTCCCATCAGAGCCAAACATTCTGATAAGCAGATATACTTACAATATTTCTTTAAAATAAAAGGAAACCAAAATCAAACCAAAGTTGTATTTCTAAATGGATTCAAAATGATGAAATCATATTCTCAACCAGTTGATGTATGATTTATAAATAACTCAAAGACTGCAATGTCTGTTTTCATTAGCTTCAGAACATCAAATAGTCAACAGACATAAACAATCAGATAATATAAAAGAGAAATGCTTATGTAGCTAGTGCAGCCTGGACAGACTGAAACTCAGATATTCCACTATATAAAGTTAGATTAGATTCTTCATAAATCATTTAAAACAAGTAAGTCCTTAAAAATAAAAGCAGAGACCAATAAATACTACACAGAACTTGACGTCATTTTATCAATACAGTTCAGTAAATTTTTTTACAATTAAATTTCCTCATCAGAGAGTATATTTTCTAATTTTAAGTCGTGCCATAAATAAGTTGAACTATTTCTCATCTGAGAATAAGGTCCCAATACTCCACAAGATTTTCTTCCATTTTTCTGATTGGCTGGCTCATTTAGTGACTATACTGAAATGTTTCACTGTAATTATTGTTTCCAACTTGGTTTGCCGATATTTTCAAATCATATTTCAGTATTCTTATCTGAAAAGATGTTTCCTTTCAGTAAGACTATAACATTTAATATCAGAAAGTTAATACAGTAGTACCCCCCTTATCCATAGTTCGTTACCCACGGTCAACTGAGGTCCAGAAGCAGATGATCCTCCTCCTGATGTATGATCAGAAGGTAAATAATAGCCTAACGCTACATCCCAATGCTTATGTCATTCCCCTCACTTCATCTCAGGACATAGACATTTTATCATCCCAAATCATCATGAGACAGATGAGTACCATAAAGTAAGGTATTTTGACAGAGAACACATTCACATACCTTTTATTATAGTATATTGTTATAACTGCTTTATTTTATTAGTAGTTAACCTCTTACTGTGCTAATTTATAAATTAAACTTTATCATAGGTATGCGTGTATAGAAAAAAACATAGTATATGCAAGATTTGGCACTATTAGAAGTTTTAGACATCCAATGGGGGGTCTTGGAACATACCCCCACGGATAACAGAGGACTACTATAATACCGTTACTCATAATTACCTCTCAACTCCTTGGAAATTGATTAATGGCACTTAGTGATTGATCATCAAAGCTATTTTAACACTTCTTGCCTGCCTTTTAGAATGGTAGTTCAAAGCTCCTTCATCAGAGTAAACAAGAAAAAAATCAAGTATGACTCAAATGAGTCAAAGATGTTCAACATGAAAATTCATGGGCAAAAGCTTTAAAGAGTAAAAGTACTGGCGCTGAAATACAACTGTGAACAAAGCAAACAAAAACCCTTGCCCTGAAGGAGCTTCCATCATAGCAAATTTAAGTATGTCTTTATTGGCAACAATACATCAAAGACATCATTGCAACAAAGGATCAACTCAAGTCTAAGCTAGTAATTTTTTATTTTGTATTGTTCTTACTGCTCATATTTAAAACAAAGATTTTAAACAATGAGAGAGAGTGTGTGTGTGTGTGTGTGTGTGTGTGTGTGTCTGTGTGTGTGTGTGTGTGTGTGTCTGTGTGTGTCTGTGTGTGTGTGTGTTCTTTTGCCTGAGCTATCTGGCTACCCGAATATTGACCAAACTTTCCTTTTACAGCATTCTTAGATTTCTTCTTAGGCTCTAAATTTTATTCTTCCTTGTAATTTTAATTTTAATGATCACTGCCATTATTAACTAACCTCCTTTTACAGATTATGAAACTGATGCTAAGACAACACGCCCAAGGTCAAACAGTCATCATTTGATTGAATCTGATGCCAAAGCTTTTATTCACTACACTAATACTCAGAATTTAAGAATACCTTCAAGAGTAAACAAAGATAATCATGCATACAATAATCAGAACATTTAGGAAGTTACCTCATCAAACTCTTCAGTCATTTTTCGAATTATTTCAGAGTTCTGCATATGTCTAAACATTTCTGCTGTGACAACTCCTGAAATTTATAAGTAAGAAGTTAACACAAGGTAGAATTTTAAAAAGAAAGAACTTTTAAGTCAGTTTCTAAAACTAAAATGTCTATAGTTGCACAGTAAGGTGTACTTCCCAGGTGATCTTTACCATGATAATCAATTCTATAAATAAAGCAAAAAATGCCACTCTAAGCATTCACAAGAAAACAGTTCCACATATCTGAGAGATACTTTTCTTCTCAGCACAATCAGCCCTGGCCATTTCTACCTTACTTACTTTACTCCTGACTGTAAGATGTATACTGGCTTAGCCCCTTTATTATAAAATATGTCATCAAGAGTGAGGCTTGAGGACAGCCAGGGTAACATTTAAAACCTCAAGTATGAATGTGAAGACAATAAGGGAAAGAGTTGTAGCTGGAGTTCAATTTAGCCAAGTTTCTTTATTAGGTACTACTATATGTAAGGTAAATACATCCCATCAACCTCTAAAAGGGCTTCAAATAAACATTAAGTATTAAGCTGTAGTTCTCACCCATCAAGAAGCCTAATCTAGTTGGAAGTTTAAATAAATAACCAAAAAAGGGAAGCAACTATTAAAGGTCATATATAATAAATGCCCTAACAAACAGCAATGCCAAGAAAGGCTGTAGGTCAGACAAAAAAAAAAAGATTAGGGTAAGTCAGGTGTTTGTGTCACACAGAAGGCATCTGCTAAGAACATTTAGAATTTTAAAGGGGGATGGGAGATGAAAGGAGAAAGGATGCACATTACAAGAAGTAGTAAGTTAGTAGACAGAGATCAAATATTAGAAAACGGATTTCTAGGAAAAACGTATGAATAGAAGACAATCCAGGAAGATGATGTACATCAATTTCCCAAATGAGGTATCAAATTAAATTTTAAAAAAAAGGACAAATGTAAAAATTGGATTTTTGACACCTTATTTCTATCACTTGATTCTTTTTTCCTTGACAGTTTTATCACTATGAATACCATATAGTAACATCTAAAAGAACAATGTCTTGGTACCGGAAGGTGAGATTTATCATAGCCATGAGACACAATAGATTTATTTAAATTGGCCAATCTATATTTTGTACATGCACGCACTTGTGTTTGTGTGTGTATAAATTTCTAAACAACAATAGAACATCATGCTCTTTCCAATCTCAAACCTTTTGAAAACATGGCTACTTGAGCTCCTTCTTTATGAGCTTGCAATTTAAGACTTTCCAGTAGCATAACAAAGCCAGCAGGGGCAGAGCAGGAATTAATATCCACTGAGCCTCGTATGTACCAGTCACTTCAAATGTTTAGCCATGGTAACAAACCTATGAAGCAGGTAATATCACCCTGGCTTTAAAGATGAGTAAACTAAGGCTAAGGTAAAGAGAAGGTAAATCATTTGTCTGAGATTCTTCATCTACATCATGCGGCCCATCTCCAGGTGAGATCAATTTCTAGTGGTGCTATGTAATAGCCCTTTCTTACCTGAATATTAAAGAACCAAATGGCTGTTTTAAATATCAAATTTGGAAGAAATCACCATTTCCTTGGCTAAGGAAACACATTCTCAAAAACTTTTTGAAGGGCTTTTAATTTTACTCGAGTCATAGACATATCCTGAGAACCTTACTATACTTTATACCCAGGTGCTATAAACTTGGCAATGCTAGAGAAGGACAAGTAAACTCAAACTCTCATAAAACAATTTCTATGAAATAAACATCTATATATAAATAAATCGCAAATCAAACATATTGCATACAATGCATAAAAAACACATAAATAGCTCCTCCTCTCATCTCAGACCATGTAACAGCCAGAAACCCAAAAACAAGCAGAAAAGAAAATAGCTGTACAAACTCTAGGTATGTACACTCCTGAAGCAAGTGTGAAGGCATCAGGTCAGAGACATAAAACAAGATTGCTAAAAACTGAAAAGTGACAGCTGACCAGGCAAAGATGTACACAATATTGGCCACAAAATCACCAAAAACAGAGCAGTCTGGAGCCATTTCATTCAGTGTAGGGCCAAATATCCCTGCATACCTCAAGAACTGTAGAAGGCATTAACTATGGTAAAATAACTGATGTTCATAATGATAATCCTGAGCCCCCAGGGAAAGGTTAAAGTACACTATATACACTTAAAGAAATCTCTAACTCATTTATAAAAAATTCTATCAAAATAATTTTGAGTGTATTTTGAAAGTAGTTAATCACCTTAACTTTGACTATATGGGCAAATTACCCTTTAAGGAGCTTTCTTGATTCTAAAATAAATATTATGGTAGTGTTTAGATCTACCTGATAAATAATTTAAATTTTTAACACCTTTCGGTCTTTAAATTCTTGACAACCTGTTTTGGAACAAGGTATATTGAAATGTTGAGTTGGCAAGCTCCTGACTTGTAAACACACTGATCCTAGACAAGGAATGAATCTGATAATGGGAAAATGCTCTGACTATGGCCTTCTTTTAGAACTATATCAGAAACCTAATTAGGAAACTAAATCTAACCAAACTACATTCTAACAAGGATGACTGACAATAAAAATTAGAATTTAGTCTCTTCAAATTCTTTCTGGCACCTGTTCAGTTGTTCTGCAAATCAACCTTCAATTTTTAAAGAATCTGAAGAGAAAGGACATGGTCCTTGATTACATTAGCACAACAAACAGGTACTTGTACCCTTCTACTCCAGAAATAATCTGGACACAGACAAAATTAAAATAACATTAACATATCTCATTTTTAAGAGGTATAATTTGGTTCATCACACTGTCAATACTACACTTCCTCTGAGCAGTGTCAGAATTTTCTAACACTGATTTGCAGCTACCTTTAGCTAAGAATCAAATAAACTAGGCAACTCTCTGTACTCTAAAGTTAGGACAATTTTTTAATTTCCCGAAAGGGACCACATTAATGGCATTATGAAGATCATAGACTCAAGAAGTTAATATATTTGCCTATTAGGCCTCACGTACATCTAATATGCATGCTACACTGAATGTTGTGATCAATCTCAAATAAAATGCATCAGTTCTTATAATGCTACTTGTTTTCCAACTCCAATGACAGTATTTTTAAAGGATTGTTATAGAATTAGAGTAGACATAAGTAAATTGCTTCTTGGGATTTATTTTTCTGATTTGTTTAAATCAATCTTTAGCATCTTGACTTTTTAGATCTATTTTTTAAGTAACATTCCCTCCTCTTAATTTCTAATGCCCATGTTTCTGGTGCCATTTTCATAAAATAATGTAATATCCTTGGAAATTCCATAACATTTATTTGACTGAGCATCTTCTAGAATTCTTAGGCTGGGCCAAGTATTAGGGAGACACAGAATAGATCCAAACATGCCCTTGATCTTGACGGACTCGCTTACATGAAGCCAGATCAGGATGTATAACCCCCAACTTACATAATTTTGTCCCCCTGCCAAATACCTGCACTAAATATTTTTGTCCCAGGGAAGACATTCCTACATTTTCTATTTCCTCCACTCCACTTCAAACTCTTTTAAAATAAAGTAGAAACATTTTAAACTAGGACCACACTCCCTATTCCAGATTTCTCTACCTTTTTAGAAGGAAAATCAGAAATTTCACCAATACCTTACTTTACTTACTTCATTACTTGCTTACCTGCTTACTGTTATTCATGGCACTTTTTAATTCCCTACACTTTACAATTCCCTGGCCATTTGAACCTGTATCTCTTTATCATCCTCCTCCCTTCTTAATCCATTTCTTTTTTCCTAAAACCAGATGTTGAAAGTGGGAAATGTATCTAATAAAAGTAATGTAACAATTATAAATTGTCAAATTTTTAGTTAATTTTCACCTATGAATACAGCTGTCTCAACAGACTCTGTCTCTTACTTTGTGCTCTGCTCTTTTTCCTTATACATTTTGTTTGGTTATAATGCAAACAACTCAGTATCTTGGCATTATTTTCCATGTAAATTGCTAATATGTCTTTAGGCGGAACAAAAAAGAAGAGTCCATTTGAGAACATTCTGTTTCCAAAATAAATGTATCTTACCTTTACAGCCTGAACACTGAATAAAAAAGTTGATGAGGTCAAGAAGTGCTATATCTCTGTCATGCTTGTATGATTCTATCCAATCATCTACCACCGACTATAGCAGAGAGGAAAAAAAACACATTAGCTTTTTCTAATGTTCTAAAATCAATTAAGTCTGACTAATTAGTCATTAAGATTCAACATTAAGTGGTATCACATCACTTCAAACTAACACACATACTTGTATACAAAAATTTAAAGTTTTAACAAAACAGAATCAAATTCAGTAAAATAATCACCTGATAGCACATAATGATCAATCTTCTATTTATTTTACATTAAAAAGAATCTGAACACTAACTAGGGGACCCAACTCTATAAAGTATAATTAGTTATGTTTCTTAGGATCATTAAAGATACCCTAGGAAATATTAAGTCACACCCATATTTTTTTTGACTAAATGTTGTACTAAATAATATTTATTATTATTAAATATTGTTAATAGTATTAACACTGCAACAGAATGAAAATAAAAAATTTTAAAAGAAGTGGTGAATGCCTGGGTCAATGAGGAAAGCAGGACAAAATAACAATTTTTTTCGACAGCACTAACAGTCCTGTATTAATGAGAAAGGCAAACTGAAGGCCAAATAAATTTCACAAGTAAGAAGGACAGTTCTTAGATCTGGAAACTTATTACTGTTAGATGATAATACTCTCCAAATTGATCTACAGACTTCATGCAATCCCTATCAAAATCCCAGCTGACTTCTTAGCAGAAATTGGAAAGCTGATCCTAAAATCCTTCTGGCAATGCAAGGGATCCAGAACAGTCAAAACAATCTTGAGAAAGAACATGGTTGGAGAACTCATGCTTCATGATGTCAAAATTTACTACAAAGCTACAGTATTCAAGAAAGTACAGTAATGACATAAGGATAGACAAGTAGGTCAATAGAATAAAATTTAGAATCCAGAAATAAACCCTTACACTGATGTCCACTTGAATTTTGACAAGGATGCGAAGACAGTTCAATGGAAAAAGATTAGTCTTTTCAACAAACGGTGTTAGGACTACTAGATACCTCTACGCAAAAAAATGAAGTTGGACTCTGACACTACACACAACACTCAACCCCAAATGGGATCAAAGACTTAAATGTAAGAGTTAAAACAAAACACACAGCCATAAATTCTTCACAGATACGTATTATATTAGACTGAGAGCATGAGACAAAAGAAAAAGTGAATTTGACTTACTCAAAATTGAAACTTTTTGTGCTTCAAAGGAATCCATCAAGGATGTGAAAAGAATACTCATAAAGAATGATATAATTCAATAGTTTAAAAAAGCCAAATACCCAACTTCAACCTCTAATACAAAGCCACAGTAATCAAGACAATTTGGTACTGGTACAAGAACAGACCCATAAACCAATGGAACAGAATAGAGAGCCCACATATAAACCCAAGCATATATGGTAAATTAATATATGACAAAGGAAACATGGATATACAATGGAGAAATGACAGCCTCTTCAACAACTGGTGTTGGCAAAACTGGACAGATACATGCAAGCGAATGAAACTGGATTATTGTCTATCCCCATACACAAAAGTAAACTCAAAATGAATCAAAGACTTGAATATAAGTCATGAAACCATAAAATTCTTAGAAGACAACATAGGCAAAAATCTCCTGAATATAAACATGAGCAACTTCTTCCTGAACACATCTCCTCAAGCAAGGGAAACAAAAGCAAAAATGAACACATGGGACTACATCAAACTGAAAAGCTTCTGTACAGCAAAGGACACCATCAACAGAACAAAAAGAAATCCTACAGTATGGGAGAATATATTTGTAAACGACATATCTGATAAGGGGTTAATATCCAAAATATATTTCAAAAACTCACACACCGCAACACCCAAAAAGCAAATAACCCGATTAAACAATGGGTGGAGGATATGAACAGACAATTCTCCAAGGAAGAAATTCAGATGGCCAACAGGCACATGAAAAGATGCTCCACATCACTAATTATCAGGTGCAAATAAAAACAACGAGGTATCACCTCACATCAGTTAGGATGACCAGTATTGAAAAGACTAAGAACAATAAATGCTGGAGAGGATGTGGAGAAAGGGGAACCCTCCTGCACTGCTGGTGGGAATGTAAGCTAGTTCAACCACTGTGGAAAGCAATATGGAGGTTCCTCAATAAACTAAAAATAGAAATACCATTTGCGTGAGAATTCCACTCCTGCCCAAAGTATATAATTTCTCAGATTCAAGAAGACATATGCACTCCTATGTTTACTGCAGCACCATTTACAATAGCCAAGATATGGAAGCAACCTAAGTGTCCATCAGTAGATGAATGGATAAAGAAGATGTGGTACATATACACAGTGGAATACTATTCAGCCATAAGAAAAGAAACAAATCCTACCATTTGCAACAACATGGATGGAGCTGGAGGATATTATGCTAAGTGAAATAAGCCAGGCGGAGAAAGACAAGTGCCAAATGATTTCCCTCATTTATGGTGTATAACAACAAAGCAAAACTGAAGGAACAAAGTATCAACAGACTTAGACTCCAAAAAGGGACTAGCATTTACAAAAGGTGAGGGGCCGGGGAGGGCTGGTGTGGAGGGAGGGGAAGGGGATTCAGTGGTATTATGATTAGCACACATGGTGTGGGGGGGATCATGGAGAAGACAGTGTAGCACAGAGAAGGCAAATAGTGACTCTGTGGCATCTTACTATACTGTTAGGCAGTGACTGCAATGGGGTACAGGGTGGACACAATAACATGGGTAAATATAGTAACCACATTGTTTTTTCATGTGAAACCTTCATAAGAATGTATATTAATAATACCTTAATTTTTAAAAAGAATATTATGCAACCAATAAAAAAAACAACCTTCATGAGTGTATATCAATAATACCTAAATAAATAAATAAGTCAAATAACTCAATTACAAATACAAGCATAGAATTTGAACACAATTCTAAGTAGAAGATATAAAAACAGCCATTGGCACATGAAATGATGCTCAGTGTAAATGGCCATCAAGGAAATGGAAATCAAAACCAAATAAAATACCACTTCACATCCACTAAGAAAACTACAATTAAAAATACAGACAGTAACAAATGTTGGCAACAATGTGGACATATGGACTGCTACAACACTGCAGGTGGGAATGCAAAATGATGTTTCCACTTGGGAAAAGTTTGGCAGCTCCTTCAAAAGGTTAACAGTTACCATATGACCCTGCAACTCAACTCCCAGATAGGTATATATCACCCAAGAGAAATGAAACATACATCCAAACACAAACTTATAGGATAATACTTCTAGGAGCATTATTTACCATAACCAAAAAGGAGAAACAAACCAAATGTGCACCAAGGAATTGAGTGGATAAACAAAATATACTCTATCCATACAATGGAACACCATTTGGCAACAATAAAGAATGAAGTTATAATACATTCCACAACATGGATGAACCTTCAAAACATTATGCTAAGTCAAAGAAACCAATCAAAAGGGACCACATATTATATGATCCCATTTATATGAAATCTCCAGAATAAGCAAATTTAAATAAAGTCGATTAGTGGTTGCCTAGGCACAGAGCAGGCGAGGATAAAGTGCCTACTAATGAGCACAAGGTTTCTTTCTGGGGTAGTGAAAAATATCTAAAATTACAATGTGGTGATAGCTGCACAATTCTGTAAATATACTAAAAATGGTTGAATTTACACTGTAAAAGGGTGAATTTTGTGGTATGTGAAAGCATCTCAAGATACTATTTTTTAAAAAACAGAACAGAGCTGAAAATTAAAGGCAGTACTTTATTTCTTTGGGGACAGAAAAAGAAAGAGAAAAACAAAACAGATAACACAATTTTTAAATAAACCAAATTTTAGAAGTTAGGATGATAAATAAAAGCTAAAAGTCAGGAGGGAAAAATGTTTTAAGTTATATAACAACAAATATGAAACTTGGGTACAAACTGAATGAATAAAATGCGTAAAATTAGATACACAGAAAAAGATATGATTATAGAATAAAGGGAAGAAAAAGAAAACATTATCTAAAAATTACCTGGCTCAGAGAGACTGGAGATACTCCAAAACTCTACTTAATTTCTAGAGTTTAGCCTTTTCTGTATTTTACAACAGCTTGTCTATGTTAAACCAACTCAGTTAATCAAAGAAATGTATTTAAGATTATTCCCAAATATGGTATGGGCAATCAATATCAAGAAAATATGAGACTGTGACTTTTAATATATGGCCCCAAATGGTCTGACATTGCTCCTAAATAAGAAGTAGGGTCTATGTCCCCTTCTCTAGGAGTAAAGTAGAAATGCTGCTTCCAACATTAGGTCATGGGCCATTCACTTCTGCATTGGGTTGCTGAAGCACCAGACAACTAGACACTCCCACTCAGGACTCTCCAAACCCAAAAGCCATACTGTAAGAACCTCAAGCCACATGGAAGGACCATTTGTAGGTAACTCCAGTTAATAGTTTCAGATGAGCCCACCCTTGAAGTTACTCCAAACTACACCCCAAACATGAATAAAGAAGACCCCAGATGATTACAGTCCCTGTTTATGTTACTTCCAGCCATTCAAGCTATCTCAGCTAAGGCCCCAGCCATCATGGATGGCAACACAGATGAGTCATCCCTATTTAGTTCTGTCTGAATTCTCAACCCACAGCATCATTCTGCATAATAAATTGGTTGTTCTTTTACATCACTAAGTTTGGACTGGTTTTTTATGCAGCAATACATAGTTGGAACAAAGGTTATTCTCATCAATAAAGATAAAAAATATTTACTGCAATCTTACAAAAAGATCATGTCACATTAAAAATTTGTTCATGAAGTTCAAGTAGAGTGTATATTAGGCATACAATGCTGCTGTAATAAAAATAATACAAACTACGAAAGGGAAAGGGACTGGGGAGGATGGGTGGGAAGCGAGGGATAAGGGGGGAAAAAGGGGGCATTACTATTAGCAGAGATAATGTAGGGGAGCACAGGGAGGCTTGTACAACACAGAGAAGACAAGTTGTGATTCTATAGCATCTTACTAGGCTGATGGACAGTGACTATAATGGGGTATGTGGGGGGTGACTTGGTGATGGGGGGAGTCTAGTAAACATAATGTTCCTCATGTAATTGTAGATTAATGATACCTAAATTAACAACAACAACAATAATAATAATACAAACTATCACATTGAAATATTTTTAATTTTTAATCATCAAATAGTATTCTAAGAACTTATTCAATGAAATTCAACATCTATTATCTAATAGAACTAGGGGCATAAGCACGCTTTCTACTTTCTTAAAATTCTAACTGTTTTAATACCAATGACCAATCTTGTACTTACTCACTCTCACTTATAGTTACTGAAATAGGTATACACCGGGGATACAAAAAATGAATTAATACATGGTCCCTGACCAAGGAATTAACAATCTAGAAGAAAATTCAGACATATGCATAACTATGATACAATATACTAAGTGCTATAATGGAAAGAGAAGTGTAAAGAAATACATTTGAAAATACAGGTTGAAAGACACATAGTCCAAGAACGCTTCTCAAAAAAATAGTGATATTTGATTTAGTCAAAGCTATGTGATATGGAACAAAGGAAAGGAAGACTATTCCAGGCAAAGAGAAAAACAAAAAGAAAAGCCTGGAGGGCAGAGTACAATACCTTGGTTGGCAAATATCAAGTATGACTTAAGGAAATCTGGGCTGGAACTTTTAAGATAAGGAAGAACTCTTGATAGGTTGTAAACAGGAGACTTCCTTGATCGAACTTGGTAAGAGATAATAAACACAAATAAGAGTACATAAAACAAACTGGAGGTGAAGAGACTATTCAGGGAAATCAACAGATACAGGGGACATTCCCTCTTAAGGGGGAAAAGCACATTTAGAAACAAAAATAAATGGTACAGAGGTACAATCTTAATATATGACAAACCATAAGCAACACAGAAATAGAGTAATGTTCATTCCTTAAACACTGAGAAACCATTAACAAAAAGAATTTAAATATAAAGCTAAACCTTCACATTTTCTATTACAAAATTTTGATGAACCAAGAAGTTAAACAAAAACCTTACAGACTAGACAAAAATAGAAAGACTGTATGCTGGATATAAATTGAGATTTCTAATGTCAGCAAAAATCAAAGATATCAAAAAAAGATCAATGTATTTAACTACTTAGAATAATATATTACAGAGAAAAAAGTATTACATAAAAATAAAAAGGGAAGTAAAGAAATGGTATATAATGTAACTGAGGTAATTTATCACTGTGATAAAATTAACCCAAAATGGGAACTAGAAAAGGGGGGATAATTTTTTTAAATTAGAGAATGACTAAATAAACCATAGCACAGTAATGTATTTTTTAAAGTATCAAACGTATATACAAACTAATAATTTAAAACACTGAAGAAATAAAATCCACACCCTAATCACAACTATATGAAAGCAAACCAAATATGGATAAATGAAGTAAATTTGAATTTGAGAATATATGGTGCTCTGTAGAATTGGTGATAGCTCAAAAAACTAATATTTTATTCATTCTACATGTAAAAATGTTATTAGTCCCAAATAATATTTTTAATTTACAGAACCACACATATATATTTGTAAGCAAAACTTACATTACCGTTACTAGTAACAAAAAGCTTAGATTACTAGTTTTCTCTATACTATCCATGTGTACTTTTTGTTGATTACAGTTAACTGTGAAGGAAAAAAACTACTCCCTATAGATTTTATAAATTAACTTTATTAAGCATGTATATTCTTTGAGTAGTGTTTATTCAATGTTTAAAAACCACATGGGTTGTTTTCTTCCATCTGCTACTTCTATAGCTTCTCTTCTTCCTTCATAATTACAACCCCTAAGTAGAATTCGTGCCTCATATCAAAATTACTGAGTATCATAATTCTTCCAAGTGGTAAAGATACCTCAAGACAAATGCTGGGCATAGAAGCCACAGGGCATAAATCTGCAAAGAAGTAAAAAGCTAACCTTTTCAAACAATATTGCTTCTCTCTCACTTACCAACTTTACATTTCCCAGTATGGCCCCCGGAAGATGACTGGTTAGCCAGAGACGGGTAAGATTCCTCAAGGGAGGAACAACCTAAGACAGGCACAGTCGCAGGGGGGCCATCAGGTGAGAAATTGGGGATCAACAGAGGTGAGGCTTAAAACCTCACCCCCCCCCCCCGTTTTGAGAGAAATCTTCTGCATCCGTGGACGTTTTGTTGCCCTTGTCTAGCTTGGATTAATACTTAGCCTATAGGCACACACCTGATCATCTACATTTGCCCTCTTACAGCACTAAACTATGTTTTCTACCTTTATCTTGCATCTACCTACCACTTCAGCATTTTATTTAAAATAATAATAATAAGGGAGAAATGTGGGATTCACATATAAATCAAGTACAAAAATCAAACGAATAATCATAATTGACCTGATTGTTTATAGTTCATGATGTGAGATCAAAACCGAAAGTTTCTGTGATGACTGCCCTTGCACTGTTCACCATGTAAAAACTTATTCACTATGTAAGAACTTGTTCACCATGTAAAAACTTGTTTGTTATGCTTCAGAAGACTGGAGACTGTTGAGAATTAGGCTTGGGGTTGATTAATTATTGTACATTGAGTCCCCTATACAGAATTTTATTGTTGTTAACAACCATATGATCAATAAAATGAGAGATGCCCTCTCAAAAAAAGATTTGTGGCCCTCTTAAAATAAATAAATAAAAACCACATGGGTTTAGTCTTCACTGTAAAGCCTAAATGCTTCTATTGTTGTAAAATTATTCAGAAGAAACAAAATTAGGATGATTTGACAGGGCTATGACTCAAAATTTTACTCTTCTGCTAAGAAACATCACAAGTAATAAAATCTGTAATAGACAACACTGATTAAAATAATTCAATTCACTAAAGTAGACAGTGATTATATTAGGTCGCTCAACAAAGAATTACATATGGGCAAAGGACTTCATATTTCAATAGCAGCTATATAAATTCAGAGGAAATTGAAACCTCATAGGCAGGATTTACATCAGTGTATTTTCTGACAAAACAATTCTTTACCATATGCTATTAAAAAGAAAATCATACAGCAAAACGTGACTCAGGAACAGCTTAAAGGTCTTATGTCTGAGTAGACAGACCCCTAGTTTTCTGCCTAGTTTGTTGCTTTTTATCATAAGCAATGTTAGAAACTTTTTAAACAATTAGAAAAATCAGGAATTTATTTTACATAACTCATAAAAGTTTAAAATGTACAAATAAACTGGGAAACACAATAAATATTACCTGCATAGCACTCTTGCCCATTTTAACAACTTCAAACAACACCATGTTTTCCACTCCATTCTGTTGATGATGACCATTCATTCGGTTTGGACCAGAAGGAGGTTTTCCTCCTCCATTTCCACCTTTACCCTTTTCTCCTGGGCCCTTTTTGCCTTTTTTACAAGTCTGCATAAAAATATAAGTTGACTAAGTTATAGCATTATCCTTGAGAGTTCAAAATAAAGCTAAAGGAGAAGGATCTTATAGGGTACATAATTGTAACATGCTTAAACGTGACGTAAAGAGAGTGCCATACACATGTTATAATAAAATTATATGGTTGTGACAACTCTCCATGGTATCAATGGTTTCATTTATACTACCATACAATGACACTGTAGGTAGAAACACGGCCTCTGCAGACTGACAGACTGCAAGGGTCCAAATTTCTACTCCTATTAGCTGAGTGATCCTGGGCAAAGTTACTTAATCACACTGTGCCACAGAGAGATTTCTGATTTGTAAAGTGAGGAAAATACTGTCTACTTCACAGGGTTCTGCTTTAGGGTACAGAATAGAGTGGGCAGCAAAAAAATAAAACAAATGAGTAACTCATACTTAGTGCTACATTTTAACTTAATGACTATGTGTAAGTCTTACAAATCACTGCTCACACATTGACAAAGGAATGCTATACAGTATCAATAGGTATATAAACCTCATTCTTGTTTTGGGCCCTCCCTTCAACAATTTATCTATCATGAAAATCTGACTAATGAACACTATGGAAATGAAACCCCTTTATAAGGAAGTTGTCAATATTAGGGGTGGGGGCTTCATAAATCAGTGAAAATATGACTCAGTTTTTAAAATACCTCCTGCAGCTCTTATGTCTTGTTAGAGAAAAGCCAGTCATTCCCTAACTCAAGAGTCCTCATTTGTAAAATGCCAGAGGTGTATTCAATCCTTTACAGATTAGAAAATTGATGATTTCTGCAGTCTCTTTTAGACCACATGTTTCTATGATCTAGAGTAAGGGTTGGGAAACATTCTGTGAAGTTAACAGATATTAAATATTTCAGGTTTTGCAAGCCACATTCCATCTCTATCACATATCCTTGGTTTTTACAACCCTTTAAAAATGTAAAAAAAAAAAAAAAAACAGTGAAAACCATTCTTAGCTCATGGGCAGTACAAAAATAGGTCACAGTTTGCAGCCCCCTCTAGGTCTACAACTTATTTTCATTGACAGCCAGGATGTTTCTGTATTTTGTTGCATAGAGGGTCCATCCTTCCTCTCCTTCAAGAGTCCAAAACTAGCCTACTCTTTAACTACTTCAAACCCCTTAACAATTGAAAGTATCGTTAATTTAAATTATTTTGTTAATGAGATTCAGTCTTTGTAAACCTAAGTCATTAATTCCTAATCTTAGAATGAAAGGCTTTTGTCCCTAATAAAAGGAGTTTCAGAAATAAGGGCAAAAGAAAAGCTCAACTACAAAGAGTACACTTTAGAAAAGTATAAAATGTTCATGTTAATTAACATGGAGCTACATATTTGCAATTTATCTATCATGCCTCAATATTCCCATCTGTATGAAAAACTAATTAGTACAAGTTAAATGGTTCAGTGGATATGCTGTGCTAGAAAAAGCAATGTGCAAGGAGTGATAATACAGTTAAGTACAAGAAGTAAACATGCTAACCTGGGTACAATCTTGTAGACGAAAGAAATCTCTTAAGAGAGAGAGACTATGAAGTAACACAGCTGACCCTTGAACAACACAGGCCCCGGGCAGTCAAAAATCTGAGCATACTTTTGACTTCCCATAAACTTTACTAATAGCCAAATGTTGATTATATGGTAGTAAATGATAAAATATTCTACTATCTATATATATTTTATGCAATCATGACATATACTTAATTTTTTTCAATATTTTTAAGGCTACACAGTTGTCTGTTTTTTCAAATTGTCATATCTCCAAAAAATTTTCCAATTTATTTACTGAAAAAAACTCTGTGTAAGCAGACCCACATAGTTCAGACCCATGTTGTTCAAGGGTCAATTGTGTACTACCATGGATTAAGAGTACCATCTTTCAAAAAATACGGGCTTAAATCCTTTAACACAGAGCTTCTCTGGACCTCAGTTTCCTGTCTATAAAGCAAAGAAGCTTTCTAATTGAGAGGGTTGTTCAAATACTTAATCATGTAACATGGAGCATACATTGTATAGTGTCAAAATGTGGTTGCTCTTATTACTTTGTAACAAATCCGTAATCTGACCCCAAAAGAAAACACCTGACTCACAGCAATGGTTTGAGAGAGATAACCAAATTGTTGCACAAAAACTTTGGGGAGTCCTCTGTTTAGAGGCCACTGTTAAGTTTTGTCCCAACTTGTAAATTAAATCAAAGCAGAGATTCAGTTTTGCACAATGGCTGCAGAACAAGAAAAATGGTTTTCTAATGAATAAACATATACTATTTACTGGAATTATAGCTGCCTTTGTGTAGTCAAGAGTTAACATTTTTAAATTCATATTTTTTTTCTCTCTGAAAACTTCTACTTTTTAAGGAACTAAGAAAGCATATGAAATTATGAAACACATAGATTCTGTGTTCTACAAAGTATTCCAAGGACTAGTTAAAGAAATTATGTTCCACACAGAAAGTGAGATGCTATGACACGATTAAAAATCACAGACAGGAAAAATTTACTGACAGGAAAGCTGCTGACAACATACCATTCAGTTTTAAAAGCAAATTAAATAGTTTGCATAATACGATTCCATTTAAGTAAAGTTCTCTGTGAATGCTTATACAGAGGTGAATGTACAATGGTATGTTCATCAAAATGTTTAAAGAAAATAACCTCTGGGTAATAGGCTATGGGAAAATTTTGTTTACTATACATTTCTGTATTATTTAGAATTCTAAAAAATAATTGTGTCATTAGAAAGTATATATCCAAAATTCATTTTGGGAAAGAAAATGTTGAACAAAAACAAGTCATCTTTCACGCAATGTGTTTACACGTATGCAGAGTCAAATGTACTTTCCCAAACAGTTAAAATGATTTAACCCATTCACCAAGGTATCCAGAGCCCTCAGGTTATCCACTCATACTCTAAACTTGTGCTCTATTGACTCAGAATTTCACATTGTTAGTTTTTATCCTTTACATTACTTAAAAAGAGCAAAACTCTGATCAACTATGTAACACATCAGACTTAAACGGACCACAGGTCTCATTTTTAGGGTGCTTGCAAATAAATGCTTTGCTTTATATTTGACTACTCATGCATAAATAAAAATAAAGCCAACAAAATATCGCATTTTGCTTACTATACTGTGCTTTACAAAATAAACTACTAGAAACAACGATGTATTATTAATTTCAACTTTACAGTAGCAGAAATAGGTAATTAAAAGATATTTGATCTAGAAGCCAAAGAAAGGATGTGTTCAGAAGGCTTACCACACCCCCCCCACAAAAAGACATTTTTAAAACACATCTGCAAAATTAACTAAAACTATAAATATTTTCTATGCATAATTATACACAGGCAAATATGTATGTGAATGACCATAAGAACCAAAATAAGTCACATGTTCTATACATACTTTTCCTTTGCCTTGCTTTTGGTTTTTTCCTTCAATATCTTCAAAATCTGTGTCAGACGAAAAATGTGTTTCTGACTCCCTGTGACAGAAAGGTAAGTGATTATTCAAAACTTCCTTAGAAATGTAGATAGCTTCTACTTTTTGCCATATTCCTGAATGGGTTGGTTAACTTATTACAAAACTCTGTATTAGCTTCGTACTATACTCCCATACTTCATACTCCCAGAACTTCATACCATAGCATGTTATCAAACATATGAAATTACATAAGCAACTACAAAAAAGTCAAGCACAAATGTCTAAACACTTTTTATTTCATTAATTTTTCAACCAAAGCATAAAAACAAAACCAGTGGCTCTTAAAAATTTAACCCTAGGAACTATGGTGTTCTGTTCTAGTAACTAGTTTCATTTTCTGATTCAAAGATCATGTGCTCAGGGAAAACTATTTTAACACTAGGCATTGGATGAACTTCATTAGGGAATTTTAGCAAGATTAAGGATTCTCTGACCTCTCCTACCTCACTTAAGAAGTATTTATAAATTTAGGTGCAACTATACAAAACATATTTCTTAACGGACATGTACAGAATACTTTCACAAACCAAACAATTTGAAATATAGTAGGGAAGTATGGTAATTGCTCAAAATCTTTTATGAAGTAATGCAGTGGCAGCAGAACTGGTTCTAGTACTAAAAAACTGTGTGACATTGGACAAGAAAGTGACAACCTCTCCATCTTCCCATCTATAAATAAATGACATATATGGCAGGAAAGAGAACTAATTTAAATATACATGTATGATGTTCCTATATATGTAAACAGTATCTAAATAGGAGTAACATACCTTCATTTAAGTGCTTAAGGCAAGGCATACTTGGTATTTGTGTCACAGTGAGTTTTAAATTGAGCCACACCCACAAAAGATGAAAGTTTTATACGACTCTAAATGTGTAAACGCAGTACCAGTTTTGCTTAAAATAAATGGAATAAAAGTGAAAATCTTTCTGAAGCTAGTCTTCTCTAACTAGATTTCTTCTATTTCCATTTTTATTGCTACAATAACCAGTTGTTTAGAGGCCATGAGGTTGGAATACTTCGTAAATCTAAAGTAACAGTTAAGATGCTAGCAGAGGAAAAAATTACTATTTATAGCACTTACCTACAAAGTAATTTAAACAACGTGCTGAAGGCAGTGGTAAACCTATCATATATATGTTGTGAGGAAAAGACCTGTAATAAATACCATTTCCCAGAGCACCAAAAACAAAATGACTACTGTAATATAAACTCTGAAACTCAAGCCTCGTACATGAAAAGATTGTTCTCAATATTCTTACCACATGCCTACATGGCCTTACAGAAAGAACTGAAACTTTTTAAATATCTTGGTGTTTAAGTTTTATTTCTTTTTCCCCAAGACATCTGCAGGACACCAGCTCTCTTACAGGACTCAGCAACTACTCTAAGTCTGCAATCACTAGTCTTTGCAATATTCCAATGGCCACAGAATAATCAAAGTCTCAATTACATTCTTAATCCTCATCTCCAGGCTATCCCAACTGAAAGAATGAGCCACTAGAGGTTTGATTACTAACTGGAAAACCTTCTTAAGAACGCCGCAGTAATTAGGATAGGAGTCTAAAATATTCCCAATCAGAAAAGAAATGTTATCAGGAGTGTATCTTCCTCCAATGCTACCCCCTGCTTTTAAGATCAAAAAGAACAACAAAAACCTATCCTAGGTAAAATAAAACTTGCTAATATGTTTTTGGAGCACACTGGGTTTAACCTTTTAGTGGCTTGACATTTCATGGGTCATCTATTCCATGACTGACTCTTCCACTCCTTTCTCTTTACTCTGCCCCCAACCTCACATACCCAATCAAATTCTATCTCCCCAACATCAATTCCCTCACATCCATTACACTGTTTCAGGCCCTAATTTCTCAAGATATTCTAATAGTCAATAGACTAGTTTGCAATACAAACCTTTTAATTGTCTCTAATCTTCCTGTATTTAAGAAGCTTCACAAGATAACTTTTACAATAGTCAAAACAAAAATTTTTCTAATTATTGCACATCCCTCCTCAAACAAATAAAAACAAGAACTTTTCCTCAAGAATCTTAAAATAGAGTCAATGTACACTGGGATTAATATTGCATTAAAAATCATACTCCAAAATATTGGCAAAAGCCAGTAGGCCCCTTGTCTCCATGGGAAATAAAAAATTATTGTTAAAATGAAAATCTATATACCATCAAAAGCAGATGCTGGCTACCACTGCACAAGTGTATCAATCTGTTGTTTTCAAAATTTTTAGCAACTACAGTGTTTTCACACAAAGTCTTATAAAGACCCTAATAGCAAATGTAATGTCGTATATGCATGTGCAAAGTTGAAGGAATCCGCCAGCAGTTTAAAGGTTCACTTTTCACTGAGGCACTTCATGAAACTGGAGCTTAATATTAAAACCACTATTACATATAGTAGCTCAAATTCATTCCTACAACACACACCAAAGAGTAATTAGAATAAAAGTTCAATAAGGATTATGTATAGCTTTTAAGTCAAGGGTAAAGAAAATACCTATGGTAAAGTCACTTTATGGACCAATAAACATGTAACTTGTTTCTGAAAAAAATATGGAGATCATGTCCTACCCTCCTAGATTTGTTTTGGCCTGTCATCATTTGATTTTTTTTGGTATCATTACACTACACTTACATGAGGAACATTATGTTTACTAGACTCCCCCCATCACCAAGTTCCCCCCACATTCCCCATTGCAGTCATTGTCCATCAGCATAGTAAGATGTTGTAGAATCACTACTTGCCTTCTCTGTGTTGTACAGCCCTCCCCGTGTCCCCCACACACAGTATATACATGCTAATCATAATGCCCCCTTTCTTCCCCACCCCCTTCCCTCCCTTATCCCTCCCTTCCCACTGATCCTCCCCCCAATCCTTTTCCCTTTGGTAACTGTCAGTCCATTCGTGGGTTCTGTGAGTCTTCCGCTGTTTTGCTCCTTCAGTTTTTCCTTTGTTCTTATACTCCACAGATGAGTGAAATCATTTAATACTTGTCTTTCTCTGCCTGGCTTATTTCCCTGAGCATAATACCATCTAGCTCCATCCATGTTGTTGCAAATGGTAGGATTTGTATTCTTCTTATGGCTGAATAAATATTCCATTATGTATATGTACCACATCTTCTTTATCTATTCATCTACTGATGGACACTTATGTTGCTTCCATTTCTTGGCTATTGTGAATAGTGCGGCTATAAACATAGGGGTGCATCAGTCTTTTTCAAACTGGGCTGCTGAGTTCTTTAAGTAAATTCCTAGGAGTGGAATTCCTGGGTCAAATGGTATTTGTTTTGAGTTTTTTCAGGAACCTCCATATTGCTTTCCACAATGGTTGAACTAATTTACATTTCCACCAGCAGTGTAGGAGGGTTCCCCTTTCTCTACATCCTTGCCAGCATTTGTTGTTGTTTCTCTTTTGGATTGTGGCGATCCTTACTGGTGTGAGGTGATATCTCATTGTGGTTTTAATTTGAATTTCTCTGATGACTAGTGAGTGATGTGGAGCATCTTTTCATGTGTCTGTTGGCCATCTGAATTTTTTCTTTGGAGAACTGTTCAGCTCCTCTGATCATTTTTTAATTGGATTATTTGCTTTTTGTTTGTTGAGGTGCATGAGCTCTTTATATATTTTGGATGTCAACCCTTTATCAGATCTGTCATTTATGAATATATTCTCCCATACTGTAGGATGCCTTTTGGTTCTATTGGTGGTGTCCTTTGCTGAACAGAAGCTTTTCAGTTTGATGTAGGCCCACTTCTTCATTTTTTCTTTTGCTTCCCTTGCCCGGGGAGATATATTCATGAAGAAGTTGCTCATGTTTATGTCCATGAGATTTTTGCCTAAGTTTTTTTCTAAGAGTTTTTGGGTTTCATGACTTACATTCAGGTCTTTGATCCATTTCGAATTTACTTTTGTGTATGGGGTTAGACAATGATCCAGTTTCATTCTCTTATATGTAGCTGTCCAGTTTTGCCAACACCAACTGCTGAAGAGGATGTCATTTCCCCATTGTATGTCCATGGCTGATTTATCATATATTAATTGACCATATATGTTTGGGTTAATGTCTGGAGTCTCTATTCTGTTCCACTGATCTGTGGGTCTGTTCTTGTGCCAGTACAAAATTGTCTTGATTACTGTGGCTTTGTAGTAGAGCTTGAAGTTGGGAAGCGAGATCCCTCCCACTTTATTCTTCCTTCTCAGGATTGCTTTGGCTACTCAGGGTCTTTTGTGGTTCCATATGAATTTTAAAAGTATTTGTTCCAGTTCATTGAAGAATGCTGTTGCTATTTTGATAGGGATTCCATTGAATCTGTAGATTGCTTTAGGCAGGATGGTCATTTTGACAATATTAGTTCTTCCTAGCCAAGAGCATGGAATGAGTTTCCATTTGTTAGTGTCCTCTTTAATTTCTCTTAAGAGTGTCTTGTAGTTTCAGGATATAGGTCTTTCACTTCCTTGCTTAGGTTTATTCCTAGGTATGTTATTCTTTTTGATGCAATTATAAATGGAATTGTTTTCCTGATTTCTCTTTCTGCTAGTTCATCATTAGTGTATAGGAAAGCAACAGATTTCTGTGTATTAATTTTGTATGCTGCAGCTTGTTGAATTCAGATATTAGTTCTAGTAGTTTTGGAGTGGAGTCTTTAGGGTTTTTATGTACTATATCATGTCATCTGCAAATAGTGACAGTTTGACTTCTTCTTTACCAATCTGGATGCCTTGTATTTCTTTCTTTGTCTAATTGCCATGGCTAGGACCGCCAGTACTATGTTGAATAACAGTGGGGAGAGTGGGCATCCCTGTCTTGTTCCTGATCTTAGAGGAAAGCTTTTAGCTTCTCGCTGTTAAGTATGATGTTGGCTGTGGGTTTGTCATATATGGCCTTTATTATGTTGATGTACTTGCCCTCTATACCCATTTTATTGAGTTTTTATCATGAATCAATGTTGAATTTTGTCGAATGCTTTTTCAGCATCTATGGAGATGATCATGTCGTTTTGGTCCTTATTTTTGTTGATGTGGTGGATGATGTTGATGCATCATTTGATTTTATAACAAAAATCTGACATTATATCCTAACTACTACTGCACAGTATATATATCCCTTACCAATGAGAACACTTAAATTATTTCATGACACTCCCTTAAAACAATTGCTATTGTAAAACCAAGTATGGACTCAAGAAACTGGACAGCAAAAATAATAAATTGGGCAATACCTAAATTAAAAAATAAATTTAAAACCTATTACATAAAAGCACAGAAACGTTAGAGCCCAATGAGCAGTGGTATACTCTTTCCAGATATACATACTACCTTACATATTAGCTCTTCTCAAGCAGAAGTCATTTCAGCTTAATACATTTTACATTTTATAGAAATAACCAAGTATTTAAAAATTATTATAATATACTTACTGTAGTAGATTAAAATCAGTTGGTATTTCTGGAGCTGCTATCATTTCTTTATCATCTTCTGGAACGCCCCAATGTCAGAAATATATTCATATATTTATGTGGCTAAGATGATAGTTTGCTTCTTTCTTCTAAGACAGATAATTCCTTTGGAAGGAGGGGGAATGCCATATTTATTATAAATACACTGAAAATATTGGGAAGAGTATCTAAACTCAAAAACTCAATTCCCCAGTGCCTGCTAATATATTGTCATAAACAGGATTTCTTTCCCTTGCATTGGACTGCTTTTTCTAGATATGGATTTGTTACAACAGTTGCAGGCCCATACTAGTAACAGAGACAAAGAAAGATGCTTGTATTACCCAACATTTCTAAAACATTATGATTCTCTAGCCTGGCTTAAAAAGACATATGCCCTAACTAGGAATAGGATGTGACTCTTTTACTGGTCCTGAAACCCTTATGTCAAGTGTAAACCAGAATACAAGATGGCTACAAATTCTACAGCTTTTTGCAAATGATGTACAGTACAGTTCAAAGGAACTAGCTAATATAAAACCTAAGATAAAAATTTGAAAACATCTTAAAAGCAGGTTCTTCTACCATAGAAGAAACATACAGTCCAAAGCCTGGCTTACTAGTAAATAACCAGTTGATGATTATACCACACTATGTTAAATAGTAAAGGGAGAAAATGTTAGTTCTGATCTATTCCCTCAAGGAACTTAACATTTAAATACCAATAATGTCATAAAGACCATGGATGAATGTCATTTGTGACCAAATAAGTTTAAGTTTGGCCATAGAAGGACCTTATTTCTAGTTTGGAGGACAAAAACGTAGTTCCTAAATGAGAGAAAGACCTAAAAGCAAACCACAAGTCTATTTTAAAAAAAGGCTAAATCTGAAGCTCTTAATCTTTTGTGCAATTTTCTTTTTTTATTTTCTTATATTTTTTATTTCCAAATGAGTCTAGTACTTGGCAGCCACCTAAAGTAAAAAGTAAGATTAAACATATCCAATTAATAAATGTTCAAATATCACACACTGAACTTTCAAATGCTCTCTTCCAACAACAGAGTAGGTGTTATACAAGAAACCAATAATTCAATTTTTCCATTAATTTTAAATCTCAAAACCACCATAAATGGTTATTAATATTTAATTCATATACAGAAGTTCAAAACACTGCATTTCCTAACTCACTCTAATTAAGCTACTATAAAGAGCAAAATAATGAGGTAACAGGGTTAACAGGAATGAATAATCTTCCTGCCTAAAGCAATCTACAGATTCAATGCAATCCCTATCAAAATACCAACAGCATTCTTCAACGAACCAGAGCAAATAGCTCTAAAGTTCATATGGAACCACAAAAGACTCCAAATAGCCAAAGCAATCCTGAGAAGGAAGAATAAAGCAGGGATGGAGGGGGGAGGTGCAAATTATGCTCCCCAACTTCAGGCTCTACTACAAAGCCATGGAAATCAAGACAAATAATTGGTACTGGCACAAGAACAGACCCATAGACCAATGGAACAGACTAGAGAGCCCACGTATAAACCCAAGCATATATGGTCAATTAATAAACGATAAAGGAGCCATGGATACACAATGGGGAAATGACAGCCTCTTCAACAGTTGGTTGGCAAAACTGGACAGCTACATGCAAGAGAATGAAACTGGATTATTTTCTAACCCCATACACAAAAGTAAACTCAAAATTGATCAAAGACCTGAATGTAAGTCATGAAACCATAAAACTCTTAGAAGAAAACAGAGGCCAAAAATCTCTTGAATACAAACATGAGCAACTTTTTCCTGAATGCATCTCCCCGGGCATGGGAAACAAAAGCAAAAATGAACAAATGGGACTACATCAAGCTAAAAAGCTTCTGTACAGCAAAGGACACCATCAATAGAACAAAAAGGCATCCCACAGTATGGGAGAAAATCTTTGTAAATGACATATCCAGCAAGGGGTTACCATCCAAAATATATAAAGAACTCACATGCCTCAACAACCAAAAACCAAATAACCCGATTAAAAAATAAGCAGAGGATATGAACAGACACTTCTCCAAAGAAGAAATTCAGATGGCCAACAGGCACATGAAAAGATGTTCCACATCACTAATATTCAAGGAAATGCAAATAAAAACTACAATGAGATCACCTCACACCAGTAGGATGGCCAACATTAAAAAGACTAGGAACAATGGATGCTGGCGAGGATGCAGAGAAAGGGAAACCCTCCTACACTGCTGATGGGAATGTAAACTAATTCAACCATTGTGGAAAGCAATATGGAGGTTCCTCAATAAACCAAAAGTAGTAATACCATTTGACCCAGGAATTCCACTTCTAGGAATTTACCCTAAGAATGCAGTAGCCCAATTTGAAAAAGACAGATGCACCCCTATGTTTATCACAGCACTGTTTACAATAGCCAAGAAATGGAAGCAACCTAAGTGTCCATCAGCAGATGAATGGATAAAGAAGAGGTGGTACATATACACAATGGAATACTATTCAGCCATTAAGAAAGAAACAAATCCTACCATTTGCAACAACATGGATGGAGCTAGGGGTATCATGCTCAGTGAAATCAGGCAGAGAAAGATAAATACCAAATGATTTCTCTCATTTGTGGAGTATAAGAATGAAGCAAAACTGAAGGAACAAAATAGCAGCAGACTCACAGACCCCAAGAAGGGACCAGTGGTTACTAAAGGAGACGGGTGAGGGACGGCGGGTGGGGAGGAAGGGAGAAGGGGATTGTGGGGTATCATGATTGGTGTACCTGGTGTGTGTGGGGTCACGGGGAAGACAGTGTAGCTCAGAGAAGACAAATAGGGACTCTGTGGCATCTTACTACACTGATGGACAGTGACTGCAGTGGGGTATGGGGGAGGACTCGATAAGAGTGAATGTAATAACCACATTGTTTTTCTTGTGAAACTTTCATAAGAGTTTATATCAATGATACCTTAATAAAAAAATATTTTTAAAAAGAATCAATAATCCTCGGACATAAGACAGGGATGCCCACTCTCCCCACTGTTATTCAACATAGTACTGGAGGTCCTAGCCACGGCAATCAGACAAAACAAAGAAATACAAGGAATCCAGTTTGGTAAAGAAGAAGTTAAACTGTCACTATTTGCAGATGACATGATATTGTACATAAAAAACCCTAAAGACTCCACTCCAAAACTACTAGGAACTGATATCGGAATACAGTAAAGTTGCAGATACAAAATTAACACACAGAAATCGGTGGCTTTCCTATACACTAACAATGAGCCAATAGAAAGAGAAATCAGGAAAACAATTCCATTCACAATTGCATCAAAAAGAATGAAATACCTAGGAATAAACCTAACCAAAGAAGTGAAAGATCTATACCCTGAAAACTATAAGACACTCTTAAGAGAAATTAAAGAGGACACTAACAAATGGAAACTCATCCCATGCTCTTGGCTAGGAAGAATTAATATTGTCAAAATGGCCATCCTGCCCAAAGCAATATACAAATGTGATGCAATCCCTATCAAATTACCAACAACATTCTTCAACGAACTGGAACAAATAGTTCAAAAATTCATATGGAAACCCCAAGACCCCGAATAGCCAAAGCAATCCTGAGAAAGAAGAATAAAGTGGCGGGGATCTCACTCCCCAACTTCAAGCTCTACTACAAAGCCATAGTAATCAAAACAATTTGGTACTGGCATAAGAAAAGAGCCACAGACCAGTGGAACAGATTAGAGACTCCAGACATTAACCCAAACATATATGGTCAATTAATATTCGATAAAGGAGTCATGGACATACAATGGGGAAATGACAGTCTCTTCAACAGATGGTGCTGGCAGAACTGGACAGCTACATGTAAGAGAATGAAACTGGATCACTGTCTAACCCCATACACAAAAGTAAATTCAAAATGGATCAAAGACCTCAATGTAAGTCATGAAACCATAAAACTCTTAGAAAAAAACATAGGCAAAAATCTCTTGGACATAAACATGAGTGACTTCTTCATGAACATATCTCCACGGTCAAGGGAAACAAAAGCAAAAAGGAACAAGTGGGACTATAGCAAGCTGAAACACTTCTGTACAGCAAAGGACACCATCAATAGAACAAAAAGGTACCCTACAGTATGGGAGAATATATTTGTAAATGACAGATCCAATAAAGGCTTGACATGCAAAATATATAAAGAGCACTCGCACCTCAACAAACAAAAAGCAAATAATCCAATTAAAAAATGGGCAGAGGAGCTGAACAGACAGTTCTCCAAAGAAGAAATTCAGATGGCCAACAGACACATGAAAAGATGCTCCACATCGCTAGTTACCAGAGAAATGCAAATCAAAACCACAATGAGATATAACCTCACACCAGTGAGGATGGCCACCATCCAAAAGACAAACAACCACAAATGTTGGCGAGGATGTGGAGAAAGGGGAACCCTCCCACACTGCTGGTGGGAATGTAAATTAGTTCAGCCATTGTGGAAAGCAATATGGAGGTTCCTCAAAATGCTCAAAATAGACTTACCATTTGACCCAGGAATTCCACTTCTAGGAATTTACCCTAAGGATGCAGCACTCCAGTTTGAAAAAGACAGATGCACCCTATGTTTATCGCAGCACTATTTACAATAGCCAAGAAATGGAAGCAACCTAAGTGTCCATCAGTAGATGAATGGATAAAGAAGAGGTGGTACATATACACAATGGAATATTATTCAGCCATAAGAAGAAAACAAATCCTACCATTTGCAATAACATGGATGGAGCTAGAGGGTATTATGCTCAGTGAAATAAGCCAGGCAGAGAAAGACAAATACCAAATGATTTCACTCATCTGTGGAGTATAAGAACAAAAGAAAAACTGAAGGAACAAAACAGCAGCAGAATCACAGAACCCAAGAATGGACTAACAGTTACCAAAGGGAAAGAGACTGGGGAGAATGGGAGGGTAGGGAGGGATAAGGGCGGGGAAGAAGAAAGGGGGTATTATGATTAGCATGTATAATGTGGGGGGTGGGGGAAAGGGGAGCACTTTGCAACACAGAGAAGACTAGTGATTCTACAACATTTTACTATGCTGATGGACAGTGACTATAATGGGGTTTGTGGGGGGGACTTGGGGTAGAGGAGAGCCTAGTAACATAATGTTCTTCATGTAATTATAGATTAATGATAACAAAATAAAGTTTTAAAAAAAGGAATCAATAATCTGCAGAATTAAGCCCTCAATAATCAAGAGTTGTCTATACTACCACTTTGAATTTAACTTTTTTTCTGGATAGTACTCATATTATCAAGTCTTCATTTACATATGACCATCAGTATAGTCTTTTCCTTGCACTAAATCATGGTCCCAAGATTGTTCTCTAAAACCACTAATTGTTAATCTGGTTTTATTCTGACTGTAACTTAAGGAATTATCTAAGTAGTAGTACACCAGAGTTCTGATGCTTGCCAGCATATGTAGGACATAACCTAGCCTCCTAAAAATCCCAACTGATTTTAAAAAGAAAACTACTTTTTAAAAAAATAAAGCAGTTTTCTTTTTTAAAGGGAGCTGGAGAGGTATAAAGCAGACTAAATTCTAACCAGCATGTCAGGTCATCTAGATGGCAAGATGGAAATAAAGTGCTGGCTTTGTCTGCCTACCTGCCCCACCCAACTCTGAGCATTTCATAAAACCAAACTTGCCACATTCCTTAAATATACAGTTTTTAGGAAGACTTTTAAAGACAGCTCATAACATATTCTCCCCGAGGGACATAAAGAATGTATCAACTCTAAAAAATGGAGAGCACTAAATAAAATAAGTATTGTGTGATATACTACATTCCTCTACATAGCAGAAAATTAACTTCTAATGTACAAGAAGTGTTGCCAGGTCAAATTATTTCACTCAATATAGGGCTATACTAACATGATTTTGGTAATTAGAAACCAAAGCAAACACAAAAGAAAAACGTAATTTATGTAAGATGAGTGTCTCCCAAACAAGGTACCTGTATTTTAAAAAGAAATACTATGCCAAGGTCTGGTAGACACTGGGTAACTCCCTACCTGAGTAAAATACTTATTTTATTCTAAATATTAAAAACCCATCCAACCAATTAAAAGTATCTACCATGTGCCAAATGCAGTCTATGTACTAGGTATACAGAGGTGAACAAAAGAGCAATGATCCTTGCCCTTAAGCCACTACCTTAACAATAAATGTGGAAATCAATTTCTACCAGAAGGCACCTACCTCTATTGCCACCTAATACATATTATTAAATGAAATAATACTAAATGGCATGTATCGAAGTTTTTACTATTTTAATCATTTTCTAATAACCGATTTGCTACCAAAACAGTTCTTCATAGCTCGAATTATGTATAGTAAAGTTGCTTTGTACCTGAAGTGGTGGTGGTGGGGGTGGCGGGGGGGGGTGCAGGGAGGAATGGGTTTTTTGGTTGTTGTTGTTTTTTAAGAATGTAAACTTTGCAGCAGAACTGAGAACGGTTTTCCTTTTTATTTTAAATGTCTACAGCTGTATGTAAATACAATTTGCTTCCCCCAAAGACTTACATTAAAAATTCACAAACAAGGTGTTTAAATGTACTCAATACAATTTGGCCTAAGTTGGAAAGCCAAAACTGTTAAGAATATGTAGTGCTCAAATAAGTGTATGAGTTTAATAAATTTACCACAGCATTTCTAGCCTACTGAAGATTATTAATTTTTTTAAATATGCTCAAAGATCACAAGGTGGAGCTCTCACCTAGTATCAAGGAAAAACTGTGGATTTTTATCACATGTGCCAATTCTCTATAACTACTATAAAAGCGTTAACACTCCAACAGCTTTGGAGGATAAAGCATAGAAATGAAATCTGCTTTAACTCTCAAAACTGCTGTTTTCCTTTTGGGAAAAAATGTATCTAGTAACAACTAACTCCTGCCTCTCCTTACTGAAAACAAAGCAAATACATATAGGTAGGTTCAATAATATACTTTAAGGTAAAGGTAAAACCATTTCCTTCTGCTCAGGTGCTTTGTATACTGCCATTAAAGGTTTGTTAAATACACTCATACATAATTATTGGGCTGAAAAGTTAACAGGTAATAATAATTTTTAATTCTATACATAAAATTCAAGTAAACACTCTCAGCTGCACTGCTTTTCATACAGAAATCTAGAAGCTGAAACTTGACCTCCATAATTTTTCAAGTTATCTACAATGAATATGCTTCCGGCCTGTTACTCCAAGTTTACATTCGAAGTTAAACTAATTCTGTAACAAAAAGCTTTTTTCTTCCACTTCTGAGAACCTGTTGGACACCTATTATTGTAACATATAAAAACAAATATATAGAAATTCTGTGTAATTATGCTAAATTCATTAACATTACCTCTCCAGAACAAAGTAAAAATATACAAAAGAACCTGTTTTTCTTTGATATTGTTTAAAATTTCCGGTTTTTTTAAAGAAAAAAACTGCTTTGAAGTTCTTTTAATTCAATACCAAGTGGTCTCAAGATCCAAAATAAAAAGGTACAAAACAGAGAGATCCCTCAGAATCCACATATTACTAGGGAGTGGGAGGAGCACTTAAAAGTAGCTGGTGTGTTCATTCTTTCACAAAAAATGTGGAAATACTCAACTACTATGAACCAGCAAATTCAGCACATACACCACATACCACCCCATTATCTTATCACTGTTACAATACAAACACTAAAAAGTAGGAACTACCTAAGTGTCCAGGCATGGATGAATTTGTGGTACAAATATGTAATCAATGTAACATTCATACACTGAACCTATTTATGATGACCTTGTAGCAACATGGGTAAACTCTGATACATTAAAAGCCCTGTATTAGGTTCAGTATTAACAAAGAAGTAAAGGGAAACAGCATATCAGGATGGTAAAAATGTGGGTGATTCTTCAATTTTCAATTTACAATTTTATTGTTAGTGTGGAAAAAAAGTAAATTATGAAGGTGGAAATTAATTTTTTCATGTCCTCTTTTAAAATCTGAACTACCTGTGGAATTACAAACCTTTCTCTGCTGCTAAAAACTGATTTATTCTTATTTCAATTCAGGTCCATAATCTTTATAAAGTTAATAAGCACCTACAAAAAGCCCAGAGTCCTATCATGAAATTGTTTACTATGTTTCACCTACTCAAGATTAGCAGGAAACAGGAATTTTCTTATAAACTCCTGACAAGACCAAAGGTATGTTCCTTTTCTTGGCCTATCTACTTTTTTAGGAGACAGTAGACAGATGTCTGTCATTTAGGTTGAGAATGTGAATAGTAAAAGTAGACTAATTCCTGTAGTATAGTACATTTAATCAAAACAGGAAAGTTACTACCATTTATTATGTCAAATGATACATGGCAACTTTGAATAATAGAAGAAGTGAAGGGCAAGAAATGAAAAGCTCACCAAAAAATTAGACATTACCTATCTTTCAAAGAAAATCTACTGCCCCTTTGATGATTCTACCTTTAAAAAACAGATTTCTCCTTGCTCAAAAAGTTATTCCTACCCCCCCACCCCCGTTTATC
This sequence comes from Manis pentadactyla, assembly GCF_030020395.1. Taxonomy (NCBI): domain Eukaryota; kingdom Metazoa; phylum Chordata; class Mammalia; order Pholidota; family Manidae; genus Manis; species Manis pentadactyla. The sequence continues at coordinate 122,335,942 of NC_080038.1, forward strand.
TCCCCAGTTTCTGCTATAGTCTTCTGAGTAAATGACAGGGTGAAAAGAACGACAAATCAATGATCATTTATACTCAAAGCTGTAACAAAATTTTAAACTAAAAGTATCATGACAGCATGATCACATTACAGCTACCACATTTATCATTTGCAAGTACATTTTCTTTTCCACAAGCCTGGATGGAATCCTAAAAAATTTATGGCGGTAGCACCTGCTGTAGTGCAGAAATAGGTAATCTGGAGAAGGTATGACTAGAAGAATCTGCATACATAAGAGAAAAAATGACCCCGTCTGCATTTCGCAAGTGTAGGATAGATAGGTCAAACATCTGCCCTTAGAAACTTTAAAAATAATAACAGAAGAAAGGGGAAAGGCCAAAAGTAAAGGGACTTTTGCCCTCCTATTTTTAAGTGTATGATAGTAGGTGCTCAGCAATCTTCCTTCTTTCCTTGTCTACCCACATTCCCCAATACTTTCCAATTGTGACTCAAGTCCTAACCACAATAAAGGTCACCTGGCCCCACCTACATACTCAGTTTGCCCCAGGTCTCAACCATCAGTTCTGATTTCTGCAGAAAAGCTAGCATGCCACTTAGGAAGTGTTTGTGTCTTGGTTGTTTTTTTTGGTGTTTTCTTGAGGGGTGGAGGGGATGGGGAGGGAGACAAGAAAAAGCTTGTAATATTTCTGCAGACTCACTGCTCTAATCATCCTATACTCAGTTGTACCTTTTGCCTCAAGCATCTAAGGATCAATACCCTCCTCCCTGCCTTGTTCCTGTTGTAATGTATCTACCAATCCCATCTCAGGAACGAGAATCCTGCTCCTAAACTCACCCTAAAAACAGTCTCCCTCCCTGTGTCTATTCAGTTGCCCTAATCTGAAAGCCTCAATACTGCCCCCTCCTCTCATGTGTCTACCCTACTGGAACTGGCTGGTGCTAGACAATGGATACTATACCATACCTGATATACTGGACACATTAGCAGCTATCTAATTCCAGGTCTGCTAATTCCCCAGTTTGACCTAACAAGCTGCAGTTATAAATAAATATCAAAACAGATAAATATCAAAATAAATACCAAGGTAAGTATCAAAACAGGTAAAATATTTGTTTTATCACATATTATCTCCTTTATGTCATATCTCAGTATACCAAGATCAACAACTAAATCATGAATAATTTTTAAAAGTACTGTCAGGGCTCGCTCTTCATCTCACCTATAGCTGAATACCATCCTCCACATTTAGCTTTCTGCACTGAGTTAATTTAAAATACATACATGCTCATTGACATAACTTTCTGTATGTTAAGACATTGTGAATAAACAGTAGTAATTACAACTGGGTGTAGTGGCTATCAACATTTCAGAGGTGAGACCCAATTAGCTGGTATAAATGAGTATCTGTATCTGAAAATCAAATTTACAACAATGACCTAAATTCATGTGTTAACACTTGTAAATGGTAACAAGTATGATATAACATGGTGCATTACTATCGAATCCAGTACCACTGGACACTGCGGGCTCACTGAAAGATTTCAGGAAATAACACAGTATCAAGGCAGATTTCATAGCAAAGTAGACGAAGACAGGAAAATCCTGACTAGACTTCAGGTGAAACCCAAATTTTTGTTTCACATACTTTCCAACTGATTACATCAAAACCTTTTGCACTTACTGACTCAAGGTAGTAAGAAATGAAATACTGAGTGTTTATTAATAATTCACATGAACATAGAAATAAACTGTAACTGAGATAAAATTCAGTTAAATAATAATAAAACCAAAGTATAAACTAAACCCCTTTATAGAGAAAAATGGGAAACTTGAATCTAAAATTTAGAGTTACAGTTACTAAGCACAGTATTTTATTCATTTTAGGATGACCACAAAACACAACATACATGTTACATATTAGTATTTTTTGTACCTTCCTCTTATTAGATAACACCTTATTAAAATGCCTAGCATTAGGATCCACTTAATACAAACCACTCACCTTTCTACTAATATCCACAGTACACAATTCACAGGACTTGAATTATATTCAAATTCAAGTTGAGAAATCAAATGTGCTTTCACAATGAAGTTTATGAACACAACATAGGTACTTCCCATTTCTTATTTCAGACCTAAGAGGTCGGTTCTTCATGTGGTAATTCTATACAATGACAAAACAGTCACAAAAGTTGTACTCTATTTTAATTTTCTCTAACCTTAGCTTGCTTAAGTAAAGATTAAAACATGTTACTTTTTAAAAACTAAATTTAAGCCAGATACCACAAAAAGCTATAGACCAATATCCCTGATGAATACTAATTCAAAAAACCTCAAAAAAGTACCAGCAAACTGAATTCAACAGCACATTAAAAATATTAAACAGAGCCACAGACCAGTGGAACAGAATAGAGACTCCAAACAATAACCCAAACATATATGGTCAATTAATATACGATAAAGGAGCCATGGACATACAATGGGGAAATGACAGTCTCTTCAACAGATGGTGCTGACAAAACTGGACAGCTACATGTAAGAGAATGAAACTGGATCACTGTCTAACCCCATACACAAAAGTAAATTCAAAATGGATCAAAGACCTCAATGTAAGTCATGAAACCATAAAACTCTTAGGAAAAAACATAGACAAAAATCTCATGGACATAAACATGAGTGACTTCTTCATGAACTTATCTCCCCGGGCAAGGGAAATAAAGCAAAAATGAACAGGTGGGACTATATCAAGCTGAAAAGCTTCTGTACATCAAAGGACACCATCAATAGAACAAAAAGGCATCCTACAGTATGGGAGAATATATTCATAAATGACAGATCCGATAAAGGGTTGACATCCAAAATATATAAAGAGTTCACACACCTCAACAAACAAAAAACAAATAATCCAACTGGGCAGAGGAACTGAATAGACAGTTCTCTAAAGAAGAAATTCAGATGGCCAACAGACACATGAAAAGATGCTCCACATTGCTTGTCATCAGAGAAATGCAAATTAAAACCACAATGAGATATAACCTCACACCAGTGAGGATGGCCACCATCCAAAAGACAAACAACCACAAATGTTGGCGAGGATGTGGAGAAAGGGGAACCCTCCCACACTGCTGGTGGGAATGTAAATTAGTTCAGCCATTGTGGAAAGCAATATGGAGGTTCCTCAAAATGCTCAAAATAGACTTACCATTTGACCCAGGAATTCCACTTCTAGGAATTTACCCTAAGGATGCAGCACTCCAGTTTGAAAAAGACAGATGCACCCTATGTTTATCGCAGCACTATTTACAATAGCCAAGAAATGGAAGCAACCTAAGTGTCCATCAGTAGATGAATGGATAAAGAAGAGGTGGTACATATACACAATGGAATATTATTCAGCCATAAGAAGAAAACAAATCCTACCATTTGCAATAACATGGATGGAGCTAGAGGGTATTATGCTCAGTGCAATAAGCCAGGCGGAGAAAGACAAGTACCAAATGATTTCACTCATATGTGGAGTATAAGAGCAAAGAAAAGCTGAAGGAACAAAACAGCAGCAGAATCACAGAACCCACGAATGGACTAACAGTTACCAAAGGGAAAGGGACTGGGGAGGATGGGTGGGAAGGAAGGGATAAGGGCGGGAAAAAGAAAGGGGGCATTACAATTAGCATGTAGGATGTGGAGGGGGTACAGGGCAGGCTCTACAACACAGAGAAGACAAGTAGTGATTCTACAGCATCTTACTAAGCTGATGGACAGTGACTGTGAAGGGGTATGTTGGGGGGACTTGGTGAAGGGCGGAGCCTAGTAAACATAATGTTCTTCATGTAATTGTAGATTAATTATAACAAAATAAAAAATATATATATTAAACACCATGACCAAGTGAGATTTACTCCTGGAATACAAGGCTAGGAACATACACTTTTGAACATACAAAAATCAATCACTGTAATGTTCCACATTAAGAGAATGACGAATGAACAACAAAACCCTCATGATCATCTCAACTGACACAGAAGATTTAAGATTCAACACCTTTTCATGATAAAAACACTCCAAAAACTAGGAATAGAAGGAAAATACCTCTGCATAGTAAAGGTCACTTATGAAAAGCCTACAACTAATATCATACTGAATGGTGAAAGACTGAAAGCCTTTCCTCTAATATCAGGAACAAGGCAAGAATACCCATTTCTCGCCACTTCTATTCAACATAGTATTGGAAGTCTTACTCAAAACAGTGAAGCAAGAAAAAGAAATAAAGACATCCAAATCAGAAAGGAAGAAGTAAAAGAACCTCTGTTCACAAATATGGTCTTATATGTAGAAAACTCTGAAGATTTCATGACCAAAAAAAACCTGTTAGAATAAACCAATTCAGCAAAGTTGCAGAATACAAAGTCTACACAGAAATCAGTTGTGCTCCTTATACACTAAGAGTGAATAACCCAAAAAAGAAAATTAAGAAAACAACAATTCTTTACAACAGCACCAAGAAGAATAAAATAGCACCAAGAAGCACTTAGGAATAAGCCTCACCAAGCGTGGAAGATTTACACACTGAAAATTACAAATCATTGCTGAATGAAATTAAAGACACATATAAATTGAAAGATACCCTATTGTCATGGATTGGGGAACTTAACTATTGTTAAGATGTCCGTAGTACCCAAAGTGATCTACAGATTCAATGCAATCCCTATTAAAATCCCTATTAAAAGCTTTTTTATTTGCAGAAATAGAAAAAAATTATTTGAAAAATTCAATGGACTCAAAGAACCAAAACAATCTAGAAAAATAAAGAACAAAGTTGAAGGGGTCACATTTCCTGGTTTCAAAATATATCATACAGCAACCTAAATAGTGTGGTACTGGCATAAAGACAGACATACAGTCCAGTGGAATAGAACGGAGAGGCCAGAAATAAACCCTTGTGTATACATTCAAACTTTTTTTCAGAAGGGTGCTAAGACCACCCAATGGAGAAAGGATAGTCTCTTCAACAAATGACTTTGTGAAAACTCAATATCCACATACAAAAGAACGAAGTTGAACCATTCATTATCTTACACTGTATACACAGATTAATTTAAAATGGATTGAAATATCTAAATATTAAGACTTAAAACTATAGAACTCCTAGAAGACAACATAAGAAAAAGGCTCTGTGACACTGGACTTGGTGATGATTTTTTGGATGATAACAAAAGCTCAAGTAACAAAATCAAGAATAGACAGATGAGACATCAAAACTTTTACACATCAAAGGACACAATCAACATTGAGTGAAAGGTAACTTACAAAATGGGAGAAAATATTTACAAATCATCTATCTGATAAGAGATTATTATACAGAACATATAAAGAATTCCTACAACTCAACAACAAAATGGCAATCCATATAAAAAATGGGCAAAGGCCTTGAATCAAACCCAAATCAAAACCACAAGATACAACTTCACACCATTCTGGGATGGCTAGAAGGAAAAAGATACACAGTAAGTGTCTGCGATGATGTGGGAACAAATTGAACACTTTTGCACTGCTCATACGATTTTAAAACTATTCAACTACTATGGAACACAGTATTGAAGTTCCACAAAAACTTGAAAAAGAACTGCTAAATGATCCAGCAATCTCCACTTTCAGGTATATATATCCAAAGTAATTGAAAGTTGGGTCTCAAAGAGCTATTTGCATACCCACATTCATAGCCACTAATCATAACAGCCAAGAGGTGGATGTCCTCTTGCACATGTCCACCAATAACTGAATGGATAAACAAAATACGGTACATACAATGGAATAATATTCATACTTAAGAAAGATGAAATCCTGTCACATGCTACAACATGGATAAACCTCCAGGACATTATGCTAAATGAAGTAAGTCAGTCAGTCAAAAAAGACAATATTGTAATGATTCCACTTACATGAGGTATCTAAAGGAGTTAAATTCTTAGAAACAGAGCAGAATGGTGGTAGTTTGGGGGGAAAGAGGGAGTTGTTCAATGGGTATGGAGTTTCAGATATGCAAGATAAAGTTCTGGATATCTTTCAATGCCAACGTGAATTTATTTAACACTGCAAAAATGTCCACTTAGAAATGGTTAAGGTGGTAAATTTTGTTCTTTAACCACAAAAAATATTAAATTTCAACCCCCTTTTATCAGGCAAGCTTCTCTTGTACTGAACAGACACAAGATTTTACCAATCACCAATCACTGAGAACACCTTTCTACTGAACAAGCAGACTATACACCATAATTATTATCTTTTGAAATGTAATTTTAAAAACTGACACTGAAAATTGATATCTATACTCAGAATACTTTATTTTGACAAACTGATTTTTTGTCTCCTATTTAACATTGTAAAAATGAACCAAAAGCCTATGTAACTTTATGGCAAACGATCCAAAGAAATACCTAGCTTTTCAAAAAGACAAAAATGGAAGCACTTGGTTAAACAATACTAGCAAGTTCCAGCTATATTTTTAAAGGTATCACACAGTATGAAAACTATCATTGAAACCCATTTAATAAATGCTCAACATTTCTCTCCCTTGTTCCAAATTTGATGGTAGAAGTCTCAAAGTTAACCCTAGGAGAACAGCACACAACTTAAAGCCAGAAAAAAGCAACAAGAACCTTCTAGCAGCAATCCCAGCAAGCTGTAGACAAGGGCTAGCATGCTAGAACGGCATCATGTAATGATACTATGAATTAGGAGTTACTGATTCTGAAAATCAGTATTCATGTGATTTCATTAAACCTGGGGGAAGGAGTTTTTTATTAGCATACATCAAAAAGATGATGCAGTAATAAGAGATACAGAAATGTTTCATATAGTTAGATTCCTGGTACTAGGTATTAAGAGGGGCCCCCACATTTTGCCCTGTAACCTATTCTATTTTCAGTGCCTTTACAAACCCAGGAGTGTTTATCACCCACTCTAGTATGCCATCCAATGGTGAAAGCAGGGGACAATGGAAACTCTCAATCCAAACTGTAAGATGAGAGGAATTTTTTTTTAACTTTCATAAAGCACTTGAGGCCAAAAGCCTACCTTACTTGTGAACTATCACAAGTATATTAAAGCAGCCTATAAAACATCTCCACAAAAGGATTATCTAAATGCTAAGAAAGCAAGCAAAATAATGATTCAGCAAACATTTAATATTAACTAAGACCAATATATTATTGAAGGCAAATATATAGAACTAATGTCTTTGTTACATACTCTTGAAAATACACTCTACTGCAGAAAAATTGAAACTATTACCTGAAACTGGAGGTTTATAGTTATTGCAACCTTGTTTTTAAGACATGATTTGTTGTACCAATGATTTCTCTGCTAAGTCACTGGTCAGGAAAGAAATTCCTCAATTAGAAAATTCCTTCTATAGGAAAAGATATGTTGCCTTCTATAGAAAAACATATGTTGTAATGATCCACTTCACCAAAAGGTTTCTGTCAAATAATGTAGTAAAATCTGAGAACACATATGAGGAGATTCTTCATAATGCAAGTATCTCCCATTTTATTCTGATTATTATTTTAGCAAAAGTGTTCAAAATGCTGTTTGTCATAAAGCAATCTCTACCATCAGAGACTATGCTCAGCTTCTCTGATTAGTAAATTCCAAACAAAGCTTTCTTCTCCAACTGCTTCTTGTAAATTATTCTACTCAAGTTATTTCACTTTGCAGTTTTACTTAATTATGCACACCAACAGGTGAGTCTTGTGTCAAATGTTTTGGCTAGCAGTAACAACTTACTAGGTATTCAACTATATTTCACCTGTCTCTCTTTCTGTCCAAAGTTACAGAGCAACAAGCAGTTGCTCCACTACTGATGTGGCTATATAATCATTAATATGGTTACTAGCAAACCTACCTCACTAATTCATATTGATAATTATAGATATAAAATGGTTCAAAAATCAGTGTGGCAGGTTTAACTCTCACAACACCATGAAAAACAACACAACTCTTAATATCAATGTTTACAACAAACTGTGTTGATTATATGCTACTTTCAAGAAAGAACTGTAAAATTAGAATGTACATATGGACGGAAACCAAGAAACTTTCTCTTCAAGTTGCCTATAAGGGGAAGGGGATAAAAGAAAGAAGACAGAAGGTAGGAGTCTCTGGAGACTTCTGTGTATACCTTCTATACTGTCTATATAGAAAGACAACTGCCAAATGATTTCCCTCATTTGTGGAGTATAACAACGAAATTTTGATTTAGGAAAATGAATTACCTATTCAAAAAATGGAATTGTATCTTTGAATTCCTAAAGCCATAAAAAATTATTTAAAATAAAACTAATCACATATATCAACATGAGTATACAAAGAAAACATTTATAGTAAGAATTTAAAACAACATTTTATTCTTGGGATGAATTCTAAGGACAAAAAAAATATAAAGAAAATTTAAACTTCACTTAATAATTCGTTGTTTAATACTGATTCTGTTCCTCCGAAGCTATTCTTTTTACTATAGGATAACAAATAACTAATCATGTTAATGATATTAAGAATCAAGTGTAACAGAAAGATAATTGTCAAAAACACTTTAATAACACATGATAAAACTGAACTAAAGGAAATGCAAATAAAAACCACACTGAGACATCACTACCTATCAAAACAGCCAAAAAAAAGGTAGTAACAAAACCAAATGATAACAAAGATGCAAACAAATTGATTCTCATATACTGCTGGTGCAAATGTAAAATGGTGCAGCCATTCTGGTAAAAAGAATTTAGATGTTTCTTCTAAAAACCATACATGCTATTATGCCCAGTGAAATAAGCCAGGCGGAGAAAGACAACTGCCAAATGATTTCCCTCATTTGTGGAGTATAACAACGAAGCAGAACTTGAAGGAACAAAATAGCAGCAGACTCACAGACTCCAAGAAGGGAATAGTGGTTACCAAAGGGGAGGGGTGTGGGACGGCGGGTCGGGAGGAAGATGGGGATTGAGGGGTATTATGTTTAGTATACATGGTGTGGGGGGGTCCCAAGGAAAACGGTATAGCACAGAGAAGGCAAACAGCGAATCTGTGGCATCTTACTACACTGATGGACAGTGACTGCATTGGGGTATGGGTGGGGACTTGATAATATGGGTAAATGTAGTAACCACATTGTTTTTTCATGTGAAACCTTCATAAGAGTGTATATCAATACCTTAATTAAAAAAATTTTAAATAAAAACCATACATGCTCCACACACACAAACATGATAATTATGTGACAGGATAAAAGTGTTAGCTAAAGCTATGATGGTAATCATATTGCAATATATAAATGTATCAAACCAACACATTGTACACCTTAAATTCATTGTATGTAAATTATCTCAATAAATAAAAAATTTAAGTTTTTAAAACTAAAAAAAATATGTGCATTTACTCTAAGAACCAGCAATCTTGCTCTTGAGCATTTATCCCAGAGAAATGAAAACTACGTCCACTCAAAAACATGTACATGAATGTTCATAGCAGCTTTATATGTAATAACCAACAATTGGAAATTGTGTCCAATTTCCCACTGTTATAGGTTGAACTGTGTCTCCCCAAAATTCCTATTTTGAAGTCCTAATCCCCAGTACCCTGGAATGTGACCTTATTTGGAGTTAGGGTCTTTACTGAAGTTATCAAGTTAAAATTGGGTCAATAGTGGGGGCCCTAATCCAATTTAACTGATGCCGTTATAAAAAGGGGAAATTTGGAGACAGACATACACACAGTGAGAATGTCATGTGAAGATGAAGGCAAACCAGTGTGATCCCTCTATAAACTTAGAAACACCAAAGTTAGCCAGCAAATCACCAGAAGCTTAGGGAGGAGGCATGCAACAGATTTTTTCTCACAGCCCTCAGAAGGAACCAACCCTGCTGAGAACTTATCTTGGATTTCTATCCTCCAGAACTGCAAAACAGTAAATTTTTGTTGTTTAAGCCATCCACTTTGTGGAACTTTTTTCTAGCAGCCCTGGCAAACCAATACAATACTAATGTCAAATATCCTTCAATGAGCAAACAGTTAAACAAACCGTGGTATATCTATACCACGAAATATGACTTTGCAGTTAACTGTTTGAATGCAACAACCTTGATGCACCTTAAAGAAATTATGTTAAGTGAAAAAAAACCAATCTCAACAGTTTATATACTGTATGGTTTCCATTTATATAACATCCTCCAAAATGACAAAATTATGGAAAACAGATTAGTGGTTGCCAGGAATTAGGGACAGAATAGCAGAAGGTGAGGGAGGGGGGATGAGTGTAATATAAATGAGTAGTAAGGGCTCTTTGTGATGATGGAACAGTTCTGTATCTTGGTAGTGGTGGTTACACACATCTACACATCTGATACAACTGAACAGAATTATAAACACACAAACAGTCACACAAATGAGTGCATATTAATTAACAACTGTAAAATCTGCATAAACTCTGTGGATTGCACCGATGGCAATTTCCTATTCTCAATATTGTGCCATAGTTACACAAGATGTTTCCACTGGTGGAAGCTGAAGGATACATGAGATTTCTATTTTTGCAACTTCCTATCTATCTAGCATTATACCAAAATAAAACTTCAAGACATCTAATCAAATACTATTAAGGTTTCTTTTTTCTTCAAAATCAACAAACTGATCCTTAGGTTAAAAGACACAGGAATCAGAATAACCAACAATTTTGAAAAAAGAACAATTTGGAGGACTCACACTATACACTGTATCAAGGCTTCCTTTAAAACCATAATAATCAAGACACTGTGAATGGTGATCAAGACTGATCAATAGAATTAGAGATCTGAAATAGACCCACTGACATATGATCACTTGGTTTCCAACAGAGGTACCAAGGCACTTCAATGAAGACACACAGACTTAAAATGATTGGATATCCATTTGCCAAAATAAATTCCTTAATCCATACCTCAGATCATATGCAAAAAATTACTCAAAATGAATGCTAGACTCAAATATAAAAACCTAGAATTGTTAAACATCTAGGTGGCTTTACTTGTAAATCACCAAAAAATAGAAAACAAACCAAATGTCCTTCAACTGGTGAGTGGATAAGCAAATTATGTTACAATCATACAATGAAATACTACTCAGTAACTAATAAAAAGGAACAAACTTCTGATACACATGACTCAGATGTATCTCAAATGCATTATGCTAAATGAAAGCAGCCAGACTCAATAAGACTACTTATTGTGTGATTCCATTTAAATGACAGTCTGGAAAAGACAGATGGAAGAGATCAGTGGTTGCCAGGGACTCAGGTTGGGAAGAAAGATGGACTACACCAATGAGTACAGGAAGGACTTAAAGGTGGAGGTTTGGAACCATAATACATCTTGACTGTGGTGATGGCTATGTAACTATATATTTGCCAAAACCTCACAGACCAATAACATTAAAAAGAGTGAACTGGACTTTATTTAAGTGATATCTTAATTTAAAAAATGTAAAATCTATGTCCATCAGTGCTATCCCCCCACAACTATCCAAATGTTTTCTTCTAATTAATTTTTTCAGCATCTATAATGGAACCCCAAGACTATCTGTTTTAGGCACTTGAACAATATTTAATTTCACGTTGCTCTGCTTATTTTAATCAACTAACACATAAGCTGTCCATCATACCAAATGACACATGACTGAAGATTTTGGCCAAAAGCCATGTGTTTGTAATTTTAACAGATAATACCAAAACTGGCCTTCACAAAGGTTATACAAATTTGTACTTTCACCAGCAACCTACGAATAGGTCTGTTTCTGCACATTCACAAAGCACTGTCAAGACTAGAAATAGTTGGCAATCTGCTAAGGTGAAAAATGGTAATTCAGGGTACAGGTGTATCTCCCTATACAAAATCCACTTCACAACCTCAGTAACCAAACATTTTCAATAAATCCCTTATTATTCAAAACTGATAAACCAAAAGATCTGGATAATGCAATATTCATGATTATCCAAACTCTCGCTAATGAAAAATCAGGAATCAAATAGGTCTGGCTAAGAAGGGATACTTGTGCTTTTAATTTGCACTTCTCTAAATCTCATCTTAAACTTGCTCTGTTTATGTCATTTGTCCATTTTCCTAACAGGCTGATGATCTTTCCTGCTGACTTCAAAAAGCTCTTTGTGTTAGGACAGTCCTTCAGGTTTGAAAAGCCAGATTCTCTCCACTGCTTCCAGAGACAGATCACTTCCTGCCAAAATGGCATCTTTGCAGTGATTGTTACATACAGCCCTACCACCTCTCCTCATCTCACTAAACCTTCTCCACAAGGGCTTTATCTTCCAGCCTGCTCACCTCTCTACCTGTTCCCACTACCACATACAAAGAATATTATCATCTTTTGTACTTGAGATTTCTGAGATCAGCCATCCCTGGGCTACCTCAGTACTCTCCAGTGATTCTATGATGTACTATCTATGCCCTCTTACACTTTTTATAATATGCACATTTAATCTGTCTCCAAATATGCTTTAAAAATTTTTTTAAAGAGTTTGCAGAGGATTTTTTTTCTGTTCACCTTGTTATTTCTTTATAATACCTGAGAAGAAAAATGCCCTCATACTATTTGGTAAGACCAGAAGTCTTATCAAGACCCTTAAGCAAGTAATGTCACAAAATGGTTTCCACAACACATCAACTTCTCCTAAACATTCAGCAACACTTAGTATTTTTTAAAAGGTTAAGAATCTTGCCCAAGGTCACACAACTCTAAGAGGCAAAATCTGGGCTTGAACCTGTCTTCTACATTATTTGTTTCACAAATAGATGGGTGTCATCTTACGATAATCCACATTGTCAGCTCCTCAGAATATGAGGTTATGCTCTTAAAGTCTTCTGAATCAAGTCAATTTCAAATATATGAGGTGTTAGTTTCTTTCCTCTGTATTTAAGTAAATGTCTAAAACTGTCATACAGAAACCCCTGAAAAACCATACACAACTTTCAATAATGCAGAAAAAACAATAGTTTCCTTACAATTGTGTACACAACAGTATCTCTAGCAAAAAAATCCCCAACAGCTCCATTTTACCATCAATCTTATTATAAAACAAATAGACATAAATAGGCATTTGTTGCCTATAATCGTTCTTCCCTGAAAAGGAGCGCTAGCTCCACTTAACACCTACAGGTGGCTCACTTAATCAATAATGGAAAATTCTATCTATAAGAGAGTAGTTCTCCTAAATTCCAGTGTACATAGGAATCATCTAAAATGCTTGTTAAAATGCAGGGTCATAAGACCCACACCTAGGGACTCATTCAGTAAATCTCTATACAAGTCTCAGGTATCTGTTATTCACAAATCCCCCTTATAGGTGATCCATATCCCGCTTTAAGAAAAGCTGCTGTAAACCATGTTATCAGCAACCTCTGATATTCAGGATGATCTACTTTGAGAGACAAGGAAGACAGAAGTAGCTAGTAAAGAGACGCAAACACACTTCCCCCCCCTTCCTGCCTTGGGCCACTTATTCATTTGAACCTTATTCACTCAAATGCCAGAAACCACAGTTCAATGATGCATTTCCTCAGAATGCCCTTAAGAAGCTTCCCAGGGTCTAAGCCACGAATGGTCACCACACCACTCTTCTTTCCACAAGAAAGAAATGTGTCTTTTCTAAAAGATATTGCCCAAATTTAAGTTAATAAAGATTCAAAATCTCCAGAAATTTACTCTTACAAACTTTAACTCGCCCCTGGGATATTCTTTCCAATTTCTATCTTCTACAGAAACACCAGGAGCTGACAGTTTTGAAAAAGTCTGAGTAACCCAAGTCAAAAGTTTACTCAACTGAAAAAAAGTATTAGATAAAGAGTGTATTTTTAAAATTGTAAGGGTTAAGAAATATATAAGATAAATGGGCAGAGGAACTGAACAGACAGTTCTCCAAAAAAGAAATACAGATGGCCAACAGACACATGAAAAGATGCTCCACATCGCTAATTATCAGAGAAATGCAAATTAAAACTACAATGAGGTATCACCTCACACCAGTAAGGATGGCTGCCATCCAAAAGACAAACAACAACAAATGTTGGCGAGGCTGTGGAGAAAGGGGAACCCTCCTACACTGCTGGTGGGAATGTAAACTAGTTCAACCATTGTGGAAAGCAGTATGGAGGTATATCAAAATGCTCAAAACAGACTTACCATTTGACCCAGGAATTGCACTCCTAGGAATTTACCCTAAGAACGCAGCAATCAAGTTTGAGAAAGACAGATGCACCCCTATGTTTATTGCAGCACTATTTACAATAGCCAAGAATTGGAAGCAACCTAAATGTCCATCAATAGATGAATGGATAAAGAAGATGTGGTACATATACACAATGGAATACTACTCAGCCATAAGAAAAGGGCGAATCCGATCATTTGCAGCAACATGGATGGAGCTGGAGGGTATTTTGCTCAGTGAAACAAGCCAAGCGGAGAAAGAGAAATACCAAATGATTTCACTTATCTGTGGAATATAAGAACAAAGGAAAAACTGAAGGAACAAAACAGCAGCAGAATCACAGAACTCAAGAATGGACTAACAGGTACCAAAGGGAAAGGGACTGGGGAGGATGGGTGGGTAGGGAGGGATAAGGGGGGAAGAAGTAGGGGGGTATTAAGATTAACATACATGGGGGGGTAGGAGAAAAGGGAGGGCTGTACAACACAGAGAAGGCAAGTAGTGATTCTACAACATTTTGCTATGCTGATGGACAGTGACTGTAAAGGGGTTTATAGGGGAGACCTGGTATAGGGGAGAGCCTAGTAAACATAATATTCATCATGTAAGTGTAGATTAGTGATACCAAAAACAAAGCAAAAAAAAAAAAAAAAGGGGCAGTTCCTGTGTGGTAACCTCCAACGAGTTCTACACAAGGGTATAAAGGGCATATAAAAGTGTAGGCAAAGGGTCTGTTTGTGTTTATACAGAGGATCAAAGCCTAATTGGGCTACCCCGAAAATGAACTAAGATACGATATGAAAAAGAACTTCCAACATCTGCACTCTCTGGAAGACTCATGCCAGAAGATGATCATCAAAAAACACCAACAAAGATCCACGCACTGCTACAGCTGTAGATGCACTCATCCCACCAGCTCCTGGACTTGCCATGGGAATGAGGAAGGAGATATCTAAGCTGGCCTGTGCATACAGTAAAACAACAAATTTGACTGGATCTATACTGTTGGAACTCAACCAAGAATTTGGAGAAGTGCAAATTGTAGTGCTCCAGAATCTTACAACTACAGACTATTTACTGTTAAAAGAACATATGGCATGTGAACAGTCCCCAGGAATGGGTTGTTTTAATTTGTCTGATTTCTCTCAGACTGTTCAAGTTCAGTTGGACAATATCCACCATATCATAGATAAGTTTTCACAAATGCCTAAGGTGCCTTAATGGTTTTCTTGGTTTCACTGGAGATGGCTGGTAATTACAGATATGCTTTGGTTATGTAACTATACTCCTATTATGTTAATGTGTGTGCGCAATTTAAGTAGTAGCTTAAAACCTATACATGCTGAAGTTACTCTACAAGAAGATATGTCAAAGAAATAATCAATCTTCCCATGTTTTCTTCCGCCCGCTACTTCTATAGCTTTTCTTCTTCCTTCCTAATTACAACCCTTAAATAGAATTCGTGCCTCATATCAAATTTACCGAGTATCATAACTCCTCCAAGTGGTAAAGATACCTCAAGACAAATGCTGGGCATAGAAGCCACAGGGCATAAATCTGCAAAGAAGTAAAAAGCTAACCTTTTCAAACAATAAGGCTTCCCTCTCACTTACCAACTTCACATTTCCCTGTATGGCCCCGGAAGATGACTGGTTAGCCAGAGACGGGTAAGATTCCTCAAGGGAGGAACAACCTAAGACAGGCACAGTTGCAGGGGGGCCATCAGGTGAGAAATTGGGGATCAACAGAGGTGAGGCTTAGAACCTCACCCCCCCTGTTCTGAGAGAAATCTTCTGCATACGTGGATGTTTTATTGCCCTGGTCTAGCTTGGATTAACACATAGTCTACAGGCACACACCTGATCATCTACATTTGCTCTCTTACAACACTAAACTATGTTTTCTACCTTTATCTTGTATCTACCTACCACTTCAGCATTTTATTAAAAATAATAATAATAAAGAGAGAAATGTGGTATCCACATATAAATCAAGTATAAAAACCAAATGAGTATTCATATTTGAACTGACTGTTTAGAGTTCATAATGCATGAGCAAAACCGAAAGTTTCTGTGATGACTGCCCTTGTACTGTTCACTATGTAACTTATTCATTATGTAAGAATTTGTTCTACATGTAAGAACTTGTTTGTTATGCCTCAGAAGATTGGAGACTGACGAAAATTAGGCTTGGGGTGGATTAATGATTGTGCATTGAGCATTGACTCCCCTATACAGAATTTTATTGTCGTTAACAACCATTTGATCAATAAATATGAGAGATGCCCTCACAAAAAAAAAAAAAAAAAAAAGGACAGACTTCCAATGGTAAAATAAATAAGTAACCGGGATGTAATGTATAGCATAAGGAATATAGTCAAGATATTGTAACAGCTTGGTAGGGTGATAGCTGGAACCTAGAATTATGTATATAAATGTTCTACCACTGTGTTGTACACTTGAAACTAATGTAATGTAATACTGTGCGTCAACTACCCTTCAATAAAAAATAATTATTTAAAAAAAATAAAATAAAATAAAATAAATAAGCAGGCAAAAAAAAAAAGAAATATATAAGATAATTTCTTTGGGCACTTTTTACATTTTAACATTGTTAAGTCCCTTCACAATCCCGACAAGATCCTGCAAAAGACCAAAACCCAACTCTTTTTTAATTAATGAAATTGAACCTACAGCTCTAATTACAATGTCTATCTCATTATTCCATGAAAGGTGCTCATTCCCATCTCTGTTTCTACAGCCTGTAACCATAACCACCCCCTTTTACTCAACTTAGAATCATTCGTTAAGGCCAATTAAAACCCTAGCCTCTAAGATCAGCTCCTATTCTCCCACCATGGCTATCCCTTCCTACTCTCTCTCTCAATCCATTGCCTGACTGCCCTTTTCTGTTTACCTAGCATTTACTTCAACCTTTTAAACAATAAATTCTAATAATCATAATAATTATCCTGTTCTATGAAATTCTCTCTAAGCCAGCCATTAATGAATTGCTCCTTTCAAGTGCAATTCACTTATAATCAAATGCACAAAATTAAGGATTTCAGTTCAAATACTAAGCACGCCTGTACTAGCACTGTGATAACCCTGATAAAAATAACAGGCACATTTTCAAAATGTGAAAAATAAAGATAAAAATGAATAAAACATGAACTATATTTAATGACCTTAATGCTGAAGTCTGTAGGGGTGAAAAGGTACAAATATCTGCAACTTAACTCTGAAATGCATCAAGAAAAAAAATGGATGATCGATAGATTGAAGGGAACAATAGCTTTATCGACAGATATTTGACAGCAAAATAGTGGAAGTAGAATCTAGGTAATGGTTGTACAGGTGATCACTGTACAATTATGTACGTTGGAAATTTTTCATAATAAAATGTTGGGGAAAATGAATAAAACATAGTTATCCACCCAAATGAGTTTACAGTACAGTGACGGTGTCACACAAGCAATTACAAATGAGTACAATGAAAGTACACTGGCATAAATATTCATAAGAAGCCCCAGGGCAGAAAGAAGTGGCTCTTAACTGGGAAAGGGGAACTCAGATGTGATTTACAAGTGACCCCAATAAATAAAACTGGAAAGACATGTACAGTTATGTTGGCCAGTGAATGCAGGAGTATTCTAGGCACTAGAACAGCTCAAGCAAAGAAACAGTAGGCATCGAACACCATGGTTAGGGAATGAAAAGCAGCTGCATACTATTGCAATGTATGTGGACAGAGAAGAAGAGAGTTTCGTCGGTTTGGAATGCCCTGATAACTACTGAAACTCAGTCACTACCTCCCCTGTGTTAAGTTCTCTAGTGTGTAAGCAGATACTCCCTGAAGTCTTCCAGATGACCACTACCTCTTTCTGTTCCTATAGTTTACACAAGCTTCCATCCATCATTACAATTATGATCCTGTGTTTTAATGTTTTTGTTTCCTTAGCTACCTTCTGTATTAAAACTGTGGACTCTTTCAGGACAAAAACTGCATCTCATATACAAGTCACTCTGAAAAGACACCATTATGATGTAAACAGTGAAGTTTATTATTTTTCTGTCATAAAGTATGCCCTAAATCACATGACCATGAACTTTCCACAACAAAAAAATACATAGGCTAACTTAGTATAATTACAATACCATTTTTTCTGGTATTGTAGAAAAAGAACGCTAAACTACATGTATGTCCATAAAAATTCTGTTTTTAAAAACTACAGGGGATGATTAGATTCATTAATACAAAGTGTATAGTGCTAAAAAATGTACTATGGTAAGATGTAAGACAGTATCATCAGATGAAAAGAACAAGCTACAGACCAATACATATAAATATGATCCAGTGTGTTTATGCTTGGAAAATTTTCTAGATGGATACAAAGAAACTATTAGCAGTGGTTACTTCTGTCTGAAAACTAAGAACAGAGAGGGACTGGAATTTTTCATTTTACACCCTTTTTGTACTGAATTTTTACCATGGGCAGGGATCAACATTTTTATACAACTAATACTAAGTTCTTCCTTCTTTTGAAGAGGTTTGTTCTAAGCATATAAAAAAACCCTTTGAAGACAAGAGGACCATGTCTTCATGGTTACAGAACCCACAAGTTTTCCAGATACTGCTTCTGTAAAATACACAACAACCTGAGAAAGGCAAATATTCCAAATAATATACACACACCCACACCCACACCCACACCCACACACCCACACACCCACACCCACCCACACCCACACCCACCCACACACCCACACACCCACACACACACACACACACACACACACACCAGAATTTAACAATACCCTTAACTGGAACACAACTGGAAACAATTGAAAAGGCATTTTGATAAGTTTTCAAACAACCAAGACCATCATACCATTTACCCAGCAAGAATCAATGGTGCACTGTGCCTTTTAGTACTCAAAGATGAATGGAAAAAGAGAAGAAATCAAACTAACACCTCAACCAGTCTCTTTTATGGAAGCAATGAAACAGAAAAGAACACACATACCATAAAATATATCAAGCATAAAATATATGAAGTAATCGGAAGGCAGAGAGCAGTAAAGTATTTGCTTTGCTGATTGACAAGACAAGCTACTCAAAAAGCAATGGGCATAGATTACAATGGATGGTTTCCCTCATATTACTACAATGGGACATGTATCTATCTGACATTTAAAGCATGCTTTTTTCATGTCACCAAGAAGTTAAGATTCTCAAATCCATTAAGGGACAAAAATAGTTATATAATATATAGGTCTACTTATTGTGGCTGTATTTTCAACAAGAAAAGAAAATCCCTACAATTCCATGGTAAGTAAGATGCAATGGGTTGAATAATAATATGTTCTGAGAGTTTACTGAAATAAAGTAAAAAGCCAGTAGTGGAAACTATTCAAAGTCTCCCCAAAGTATAAGATACAATATACTGGAACATGTCATCTACGTCTAACCCCCTGAATATTTTAAGGGCAATGTTCTTCCCTACTGTAAGGGCAGTTACACCCTATTTTCTCATTATTAGGTCCAAGTAGATCAACATTTATTATAGGGCTCTTGATTAGAGACAAGGTGCGCATCTACAATTTTTTTGCTATTTGTACAATGAGGAGATCTGCACCCACTCTTTACATGGTTATGCAAGTAATGCCTCAGGATTTAAAATGACAGATGTCAAGCACCTAGGTTAGTGCTTGGCACTTAGTAAGACTAAATAAGTGGTAATAAAAGTATTAAAAACCTCACGTACACAATATTTAAAATCATAATAGCTGTTTGTATCAATTTGTACGAATGCTAAGTAATACAAAACCTTTGGTCATACTTGCTATACACGCTTTCCCAAATTTGTTGTCATCTTAGTTGTTCCTTTCTGTACTGTAAAGAAGTGTTTCATCTGTGATATTTTGTAAAACAATGTTAACATTATCGAGCACATTCCATGAGGCAGAAACTTAATGTAATACAGTATGTTTAATTATTTCAAGGTAGGTAGTACTCTGCCCGTTTTACAGAAGTTAGGTAATTTCCACAAGGTCACACAGCTAATGAGGATTCCAATTTAAATCTGCTCATCTTTAAGGCTTATTACGTTTTTTCCACTATCCCAAGCTGCCTCAAAGTACATCCAAATGTTTCTGGAAGCTTTCACCATTACAAGTATAGACACAAACCAGAAAACTATTCAGAAACCCAAATAGCTTTGTTATCAGCCAGCCAATTCATCCAGTAGCATACATATCTCAAAGATCAAAGACATGTAAGATTAGAAACAATACAGAACCAATCTGAGGAGGAAATATGGGTTGCACATGCATGCATGTATACATGCCTGTGTGTAGGTATAAAGATAGATGGACAGTGAAAGAAGGGAAGAGAAGGGAAGGGAGGGGAGAGGAAGAGAAAAGGGAAAACGGAGAAGGGGAAGGGGAAGAGGAAGGTGAAGGTAAAGGAGGAAGGTACAGCCTTTACAGTCCTTAAAGATTTTTCCTGATCTAAAATTTTATGGTTCCAGAACCAGGGAACACAAGGTATATGTTCTAGAGTCTATTTTACCAACTTCAGTTGTGTGACCTTGGGTCATATTGTTTGGCTCCTCTGAAAGGCTAATTCCTCATTTGTAAAATAGGACGCAATACCACAAGACCTCTCTCCCTAAAGGACATCATGAGGACAGTGTGGAAAGTGCTATATAAACTCTACAATGCACTATAACTATGGTGGAATCATCCCTACTACTACATTTGATCAGCACATAATGAGCAGCACACTCAGAATTGATATTAGGTAATATGTTCAACACTGGAGAAAACAGTACAAGCAAACATACCTCCCCTCCCTGAATCCTACAAGATGGTGACAAAAAAGGCAATACAGTTTCTAAGCACTCTATTCTCACCTGCTTCAGATTTAACTTCTGCAACCTGCAAAATAAACCTAAGTTTGAAAATACACAAAATGAGAGGCTTAAGAATAAATGCTTGTCTTCACTTGTGAAGATAAAACTACTAAGAAAATATGCTAATAGTCATAGCTCAGATAATGAGCTCAGACATACTTACATGCAGCAAAAGATTTAATTAACTTTGGACACTTGGTTTTTTTAGCCTTACCTCTAATATTTTGTGTTCTATAGTAATACTGTGGAACCCCTCAGATCTCAAAACCTTTTCCCCCTTCTCAAACTAATTAAAAACAAAAAACAAAACCCTGAGCCAATTCTAAAAGTTTAGTTTAGTTACATTCACAACTTAGACTGAATTTATTTCTAAATATTTTCGTCAGTATCCAGATAAATTATTAAATCATTCATACAACAAAATTTTTTGAGTACCTTCTGTGCCCCACACACTGTTTAAAGACACTGAGGTTACAGCATTAAACCCTGCTCCCACGGTGCTTAAATTCTAGAAGGGGGAGAGAGACCACAAAGAAACAAGTAAATACCAAGCAGTGGTAAAGTAAAGTTACCATATAAACAAAACAGGGTGCTTGTAGTGAGAAGGGAGCAGGCTTCCATTCACTACATTTAAACATAATGTAACATTCATGATTATTTTAACTAAAGCTATAATACATTTTATATGTTCCTAACTAAAATGAGTCTTAATCTATAAAGTGTTTGAAAATTAACTATTCTCTATTTCCATTTGCCCCAAACCTCTCTTCCTCACACCTGAAAATTTTTTTACTACAAAGTCACTGTTGTATCTTCAACCACTCTGAAGTTAGTCCAAAAACTTCTGATATTGTGAAGAAGGGTATCTTTTTCCACAGGTTTCACAATGCCTGGCACTGACAAATTCTCAATAGGTGACATCTAAAGACTTCCTACTTGGAAGTAGTCTGTGACTACTACCTGGCATGACCATAAATTAAATAATGTAATTTTTCTTCCTTAAAAAAATTGTGTCAAGCAGTCAATTCTAGTTTACATACTCTGTTTATGACTAAAACTAATCATTACTATCAAGAAACAGGCTGAACTACAAATAAAAATTTCACTGTAGGCTTCATTGCTAAAAAAATTACACTACAGTGAGAAAAAAATAATCTGAGCTTGTCCCACTGGTTCTCTCATAATCTTATTTACAAACACTTGAGCACAGCTCATTCACAAACTGTCTGCTGAATGCAACTTAGCACTACTGGGCCAGACAAGAGGATGGATAGATTATTGCAGGTTTCCTAAATAACTGCTGTTTGTATATTGAAATGAAAACCATGAATAAGGTGAACAGACATTACAAAATACACAAATCCCATTTAAAATAACCAGATACAGCTACTTAATACTGAAAGCCATTACTAGTAATTAACCAGAAAACTATGATATATTCATAATTAAAAGGCCCTCAGGTTAAACTTAAGTGTTACCTGTCACATTCAAAATACCTTGCTCAAAAATAAGGGGAAATGCTCATTCTAGCTAGTAATCAAAGAAACACAAATTAAAGGAATCTGAGGTACCACTTGAAAAACTGCTTAAAGTAACATCACCAAAGCAGGGGTGATGTGGTTACCATGTATAACAGAGCAACAGTGGCACTGTAAGGTGGATACAACCCTAC